>NW_007736972.1:64594-68653 GCF_000696425.1 Galeopterus variegatus
GTTAATTATTCCAATCCAAGAGCATGGGATAGCTTTCCATCTTCTTGTATCCTCTCTAATTTCTCTCAGCTGTGGTTTGTAGTTCTCATCATAGAGATTTTTCACATCCTTGGTTAACTCAATTCCTAAGTATTTTATTTTTTTGGTGGCTAGTTCTTAGGTCTGTCCTGTTCTTTTGTACAGCCAGCCCAACACATTTTTGTACCCTTATAGAGTTTACATTTTCAAAGCCTCCATGGATATCTCACTCCTCAGGGCTTTCTGTTAAACATTTTGGTGAGTTCATCATTTGCCCAAATTGCAAGCCATTGCCTCAGACAGCTGAAAATTTAAAATACCTGCCTGTAAACTGCTTCCAACAAAGACTTTTTGTGGACAGAGAATCCTTTTTATATACAGTCTAAATCTGGGTCAGTCAAACACAAGCATTCTTGCAAGTGGGGTACTCCAAAAAAATCACCAGACAGGTCAAGTAATGTCAATTCTTTGGGAATGAGGCTCTGAAGGAGTTCATATTTGTTCTTCCTTCAGAGGCTCCCAGGGTGAACCAGAAATGCAGGACTTTGTGGAACTTGAGAGTGGGAGATGGGACTGGGACTAACTAAAACACTGCGTAGTCTCTTGGTCTTATACTAAACAGAGGTAACCGTTTATCTTGAATAAATAGTCTCTGGGTTGCTGCAAGCCTTTGAAATCTCACAGTTCTGAAAAAGTCGATTCTGATAATTCCTGACTTTTTCTCATTGCTTTTATAAAGGAGAGCATTTTCAGAGGTTTGCATACTACCATTTTGGCTGATGCCCAATAGTCATGTAGAAATAGCTTTCAAACTTTGTATAGCTAAGGGCACATGACAGAAGTTGTTCTGTCACTTCCATGTATTACTTCATACTTTATGCAGAATTCCATGTGACTAAATATGAATCTGTATTTTTTACCTTTGCCTTCCTAGATATATAACCTCTTCTCTTTCTGAAGTATGGAAGTTAAATGTACTTTATTTTCCTCCAAAGCTCGAGCTCTAATGAATCATGTATTGCAATGATTAATAGTTAAAGGTCTCTAGGCAGCAATTTAAGCAAAACATAGTATTTGATAAGATTTATTGAGGAAAAAAAATACTGAGTAGACCTGGTAATAAGAGAGATATTTGAATAAAAATAGGCAATAATACTTGTTTTGGATTTAAGCAGGTTCACAAGAGCCAATTAAATCTGAGGATTTATTCATGATTTTGTATATTTTTGTTGTTTTGTCTGTAGCAACTTTGTTCATAATTGGCCCAAACTGGAAACACCCACATGTCCTTCAGCTGGTGGATGTAAACAAACTGTGGTACATCCATGCAATGAAATACTACTCAGCCATAAAAAGCAACACCGTGGATGAATTTCAAAGACGTTAATGTTGACTGAAAGAAGGTAGTTTCTTGGTTACATCCTGTATGATGATATTTATGTGACATTCTGGTAATGGCAAACCTATAGGGAGAGAGAACAGATGAGTGTTTGCCAGAGGTTGGGGTGGGGTGAGGGTTTGACCATAAAGCGGAAGCATGAGGGGATTATTTGGGTAATGGAACTTCTCCTGATTGTGGTGAGGGATACATCAATCTGCACATATGCTAAAACTCATAGAATCGCACACTGCTGAATTCTACCAAACAATTAACAAAGAATTAGTTTCAAATCTTTACAAATGCTTCCAAAAAATAGAAGAGTTGAGAACACTTCCTAACTCATTCTATAAGGCCAGTAATTCCTTATTCCCAATGCTAGACAAGGCATCACACGAAAAGAAAATTACAGACCAACAACCCTTATAAATATAGATGCAAAAATTCCCTACAAAACACTAGCAACCAAACTCAGAAGCACATTAAAAGGATTATACACAACACAAAGTGGCTTATAATTAATCCCAGGAATGCAAGAGTGGTTCAACATGTAAAAATCAATTTAATGTAATCATCATATTAGTAGAAGGAAGAAAAAAAGAAAACATGATCATCTCAGTTAATGCATTCAACAAAGTCCAGTACTCATTCATGATTTTTAAAAAAGTCAGAAATCTATGAATAAAGGGAATTTCTTTAAAATGACAAACAGTATTTATGAAAAACTCACAGCCACTCAGTGCTGACAGCCTGGAAGCTGACCCTTTCATCTGAGGAATAAGACAAGGGCACCCACTTTTGCTGACTTTCACTCAATATTGTACTGGATGCTCTGGCCAAAAAGCCATCTATATTGGAAAAGAAGATATAAGATATATCTATTCACAAATTATATGACATTTATAGGAAATCTTAAAAAATCCAGGAAAAATTATTAGAGTTTAAAAACAAATTGAGCAACATTGCATAATGTAAGAGCAACAAAAATTAGCTGTATTTCTATGCACTAAAAATCAGCAACTTGAAAATAAAGAAAAACAAATCTATTTACAATAGCATCAAAATAATAAAATGAGGATAAATTCAACATTGAGAGTGCTAGATGTGTACACTGAAAAATACAGAACATAGTTAAAGACGTCAAAGAAGACCTGTATAGATAGAAAGACATCCCGTGTTGATGAAAGAGAGTTAACATTGTCAAGATGGCAACACACCCAAAGCAACCCACAGATTCAGTGCAGTCACTATCAAAACCCTGTGTCAGTTTTGTAGAAATGGAAAAACTGATCCTAAATTTCAAATGGAATTGCAGGGATCAGAATAGCCAAAACGATCTTGAAAATAAGGAACAAAGGAGGAATGCCAGACACTAAATTTAATTAGCCTTGTACTTTCTTCTTAAATTTCATCAAATAAATACAGGAAATCAACAGCTCAAAAGAGAAAATGAAACAGGTAATTTAGAGAAGGAAAGAAAATTTCAAGAATTCTAATTTATAAACTTAGGTGAATTTGCCCTCATAAAAAGAAATAATGTTAAAAGAAACTGTAAGTTAAAACAAGTGGCTATTATGAAATTTTGAAATATAATTACAAAATTCACTAGAAAGGCTGAAAGATAAGGAAAGATATCACACAGATTATAGAATAAAACTATGCAAACAAATAAAAAAACTTTAAAGAAAAAGATGCAATCATAGAGGCCCTGTGTTTTATCAACTAGGAGTTTTAGAAAATACTGCAGTTTATGAAATAGAGTAAAGGAAGTAATTTTTTAAATAATGAAAAAAAGAATATTTCTCTGAAATTTAAACAAAGCAAAACAAAACAAAAAACACCTGCCTTCAGGAAGAAGGCACACACAAGAGTGTTCAGAAGAGGGAAAGAGAAGCCTCAGAGCACATCAAAATATACAAGATAAAGTATTCCTGGATAATTGAAGAGGAAACATTTTTAAAAAACAGGGCAGATGATCATCTAATGGTGTACAGAAAATGACAAGAAAATGCTTTCTAAACTTTTTAGCAAAACAAACCTGTAAGTAAAAGTTTAACAAAGGATGCATCTCCTGAGGAAGATGCCAGGTCATGAATTCTCTGATCTCAAACAATGAATCCCATTCTTGAAATTTATGACCCCTTCTTTCAATTCTGCCAGTACAGTTCTAGCATATCTATTTCAGTTCCTGTGGGATGCGACTGTGTCTAGACTCCTAAAAGACACTGCAGCTGATTCCAAATATCCTTGCCAAGATGGTAGATCCCAAATCACAGGACAATACTCCTGTGTCAATAAAATATTCTATAACCAGCGGTGGGTTCTAAACCTGAGGCCCAACACTGAAAATTCTTTGTCACATGGCTCTCCGGTTCTTGCCAGTCCAACCCATTATTAACTAGGTTCTGTGACTCAATCCATGTGGCATCTATTTCCTCCCTCACAAGGAACTGCATTTTCATATCCACGTTCTATTGAGACCTGACTCTAGTTATTTATCTGCAGGCAATGAGGGGAGGCGAAGGGGGTCACTAGGAAGAAATACACTATCTTGAGAAACACCAGACCCAGGCTATGTCTCTGCAAAAAGTCTCCAGCCAAGGAAGTCTTTGTTGCTATTGGACCAGTTACTGACCCAGTTTCCACACTCTTGCCATTAAAGT
>NW_007736972.1:70673-74187 GCF_000696425.1 Galeopterus variegatus
TATATATATATTTGTAGATAGCTAGCTAGCTATACATTTTAACAATGCAAATTAAACCTTACCATACCAGAGCAACATTTCCTGTATTTTTTAGTCACACATCTTTCCTTTTAATCTTTTACCAACATACTTTGATTTTTCCCTGTAACTTAATTTTTAAAAAATTATAAGCACATATTTTTTAAAGGTGGAAACAATTAATACAAAATTTCTCTAGGATAATTTAAAGGTTTTTCATGTTCATATTAAATTCATAGATGAGTACCTATAACATCAGTATGACAAAGAACAGAAAGTGACTAAATGTGAGGGTCCTGTTTAAAATGAATACAGCATCATATCTTCATATAACTTTCTAATGTATAAAAGTTCAAATTTTCTGCAGGATTTCTGTGGAATATTTTTAAAAGTAAGCAACAACAACAACAAAAAAAGATCTTGAATGCACATAAAGGAATTTTCAAAAAGTTCATGGAGAGATCTGTATTGTCTTTTAACTCTATTTTCCATTAACTTTTTCAGGTACCATCGTACAATTAAAATAGTTATACATCAAGAACTTCAAAAATCAGTAAGCCTGGAACACACCCGAGAAAAGGGCAAAATCAACCCTTGAGTTACAGCAGAGATTTAATCTTCCAGACCTATACAAACATATAGATTATTTATGGAACAGAGAATAAGATGTGTTGGAAATATGAGAGAAGCAACTTTTTAGAAGTCAAATATGGTCCTGACTACTGAAAATGGAAAAAAAAAGCTTATCATGTAATAGGCTGACAAACAAAATATAGTTGTAATACAGTATGGCATATGTTAAGATATACAGGTATTTAATGTTTACAGCAGTTTGGCTATTTCTTTTCAATTTATGCTGTACTTAATGGCATTAAACTACAAGATGAAAGAAAACTTTCTCTGTTCCTAAAATTCAAAGGTGTTCCTTCAAGTGTGTCTTTTGGAAAATGACACTTTGAACCCTATGTAATACATATTTTTTGTTCATCACTTGGACTCAGAGAAAGTTTTTGCTTTTTTTCATTTTTTTAAAGCTGCAGTTTTACTACTGTTAATTGTTTCACATTGAAGTCATGCACCCCCATCCTTGTGTGGACTTTGACCTCTTCACAGTTACATAGTCAATGATCAGGCTCACATGCATATGAATCTAAGGTTTTGGTTGTTTGTTTTATCTCTGCCCCAAATTCTCTACAGTGACATTACAGTTGTGGTTTATAGGCATTAAACCTTTTTTTATAAAACAAAATTAAGTGTAACTGTAAGACTTTTGTCTTATTCCAAAATAATACCTTCAGGTCATGACATTTCACCCAGTACTTTGGGAACACTTTCTCTGTAATTCTGTGTAGTGCCCATTTACCAGGCATGTAAGAAAACAATCTGCCAAGCATGGTAATCACAGAGCACTCGCTTTCGGTGCTGAACATTCTAGTGCCCCTGTTTTATACACTCACTTTCCTCAGGCAGAGGATGCTTCTCCCTGCTTCTTGCTACTTCCACAGGCAGCTGAGCCAAGAGCTAAAGAATTCTTCTCTGGGCTTATCTTCTTTCTCTTAGTTGGAGATTTTATAAAGACTAGAGATAGAAACTCTGGACAGGAAGACGTTTCCACTACACACCAGTAAGTTATTAATTTATTTAAATAATTCTGATCTGCTATAACATGCTTGCCATTGAAAAAAAATGCTATTCCCATTCAACGCTTTAAGTCAAAAATATTTTTCTCCAAAAGAATAAAAGCTATGAGAAACTAGATAACAATTACATTTTTCATTTATATTAGCTATCATATGACAGATATTGCGCTTACACAAGTAAGAATGCCACATCATGGGGATGCAAAACAAGATAACTATTTTTCCATTTAAAAAAATTGTGCAATAATTAATTAGCACCTTCAGTGATAGGAATTTTAATTTCATCTATCCAAAGCTCCAATGAAGGCCAACTAGTGTGATATTAAGTGAAATGAACATCTGAAATAGAACACATGTAGAAAATATTTTCAAATTTAAGCAGATTTGGAAATGAGAATAAACTCATGAAAATGCACAATAAAATGAGCATAATATTAATGAAGTTTTGCAACAATTAAATAATCTGTAAGTCTGTAGAGTACCTTTGAAAATATTTTAATAACTAGTATTAGCAGAAATAATTATAATAGTTAAAATTTGACTTTTACAACATTACATGCAACATTACAGACTGTAAAGGTAAAAAACGTGGAAAATATTTACAAAAAGAAAAGCCTACAAGGCACACATATGATCTTATGAGAAAGAAATTAGCTAATGCATTAAAAATGTCAACTCAAAAATTTTTTTAAAGATTTAATAAGGACCACCAAAGTTTTCAAAAAATGATAGTAAAGGTATTTATATAAAGGAATAAAACTCACAGGGTCAACAAAAAGACCAAGACAAAAGCAACAAAATATGAAAGCTGGAAAATAAATGATTTAGGAGATGCAAAAAAATTTGAATCAGGAACCTACAGAAGCAACCAAACTCACCTTACAGAAATGCAAAATATTTAGGGATTTGCTACATTTGTTACCTTGAAGTAGAAGTAGATGTGGAGCTAAGGAAAAGAAAATTGTTTTAAGGCCTGTTTTAGAAGCAGTTATATCCTTTCCTCTCAACACACACACACACACACCCCCTCAATTCTCTGGTCTAAATGAAGACTAGGCAAGTTATAACACACACACACCCTCACTTCTCTGGTCTAAATGAAGACTAGGCAAGTTATTTCTTGGAAAGGGGAAACAAGAATTCTCAGGACTGGGGGACAATTGAGGACTAGAGTATCACACCCAAAATGGAGGTATTAAATGAAAATTTCTTATTAACCTAAACTACATCCAGACATACTTTCCAAGCAAGGTATCTTGTTAATCTTTTTACCCAAAATGTTACAGGACAGACTGCCAAGAAACCAAAAGTGTTGGAGAACTCAAATATTTATTACACCAGTGAGCCCAGAGGAGCTCACACTCCAAAGTCTGAGCCCCGACCCTAGGCTTGCAAAGCATTGTACAGGTTACATTCTTCCAGGGATTTAGGTTATGTTTTCTCAGAATCCACACAGCAAGGGCTGAGCTGATACTAAAGGTGGTCAGTGTTACAAAAGTAAAACAAAAAGCAGAAGTACAGGTGCAGGTTTAAGTTGTTCAGTGCTTGTCCATATCAAAGAAACAATGTAAAGATGCAAACATTTGAAGTAATACAAGGAAAGAATCCAGGGTGATGGAACTGCACAGAGGCCTCAGGTTGGCAAACTCCAGCCATGGGCACAGAGCTTCCACTTAGATTTGTAATGGTCCATTTTAGAACATAAGCAGACAATTTATAATCATAAAACATCTGAGAAAAGCATCTAACATGTCAAAAAGAGACCAAGACAAACAAATAGAAACTTAAGTGAAAGCACAATCTAGACAGCTGAAAGAAGGAAGAAGATAGAAATTATCAATTAAGTCCCCATCCTT
>NW_007736972.1:74563-77327 GCF_000696425.1 Galeopterus variegatus
GAAAGAAGGAAGAAGATAGAAATTATCAATTAAGTCCCCATCCTTAAAAGAAACAGAGAAAGTACTGCATCTTTAAAACAAGAACACAATGTTAAAATGAAGGAAAAAAAGAATTAAGAAGAGGAAAAAACCCTTGGAACTTAAAAGAATCACACTGGCTACTGTATGGAGAATATATTGCAAGTTGTGAATGGAAAAAGTAGAAAGCAAGATGGTGCAATAGACAGTTCCCAGTATCATTCTCTCCCACAAACCAACCAATTTACAACTATTAAAAAGCAATGACAGCTAAGCTGGGGCTGCTAGAACTCCGGGGAAGAGGAGGTGAGATCTACGGAGTGCACGAAGGCAGAAGTCATGATGAGAGAAAGAAAGGATTATTCCTACCATTTCAAAACCCGGCTGCTTCGAGGCTGGAACTGGTGAGTGCATGGAGCAAGAGCTGGCAAAAGCTGCAGCTGTGCCCTTCCTATGAAGTTGTTTGGAGGCTGCAAGGGAAAGCAAGGGAGAAGAGGGCCTTGGTGGTCCGCAGCCCAGAAGGACTACTAACAGGGTTACCATGGACCCACATAGGACCAAGGAGTCATAGCAACTGAAGAAAGGAGATACTCAGAGGCTGGTGAGTCATCACAGGGGAACGGCCCATGGCCTGCCCCATGGGAAGTGTTTGGAGTGTGGGCAGTGAGGAGACAGACCACTGGGGGAACACTGGGGCACAGCAGGGACAGCTGATCTTCCCCACAGTCAGTGTAGGCCCACTGTGTGTAGACTGGTGAGGAATATAGAACTGCAGGGGATGCAATTTGCTAAAAAGACTCAGGTTCAGACCGGAGTTTCTACACAGCCCAGGTGTACCAGATTTCATGAGACCCAGAAGCACTTACAAAGCCAACCACTAAAACCTGAGCTGCACAACAAGCCTTCCCCATGGAATCAACATCAAAGCATCAATTTAGCTCAGCCACAGGGCTCAAGTGCTGGTCCCCACAGGAAGTTCCCCCATTTTAGAAGTAAGCAAAGGGCAACAAATTAGTTCCAGGGCAGAGTGTAAGTGGTGGGAACAGTAAATAATCCAAGCAGAACTGAAAGGAAAAACAAAATACCCACAGTCCAGAGACAAAGTATGATGTTAACTAGTAAAGGTGTCACTTCACCAAAGAACACATATAAAACCTAGAAGCACCAGAACCCCCAGGGCCTCCAAGCAAAAGAAAACTTACCTATAGAGGAGCCAAGACAAGAATTACGTATGACTTCTACACAGAAACCATGAAAGCAAGAGATAATAGAATGACATATTTAAAGCTTTGAGAAGAAAAAAAAATCTAGAATTTTGTATTCTTCAAAATTATTCTTCTGGGCCGAGCCCGCGGGTTAGGATCCTATATAGGGATGACCGGTGCGCTCACAGCGCTCACTGGCTGAGCGCGGTGCGGCCAGTCTCAAAAAGGACAAAAAAAAAAAAAAAATTCTTCTTCAAAAGTGAAGGACATATAAAAACTCTCGGGCAAATAAAAATTGAAGAAGTTTATTGCCAGTGAGCCTGCTTTGTAAGAAATATTAATGTTTAGAAAGAAGGAAAATGATATGAGTGTAGGTCAGAAACTCGGATCTAAATAATGAAAGAAAGTGCATGGGAGAAGAAATACCATCAAATAAGATATTCATATTTCCTGTTCTGATTTGATCTCACAGATAATACTTTTTCAAACTACTAAGAGCAACAGTGTACTCAATTATGTATACTTATACATACTATATATACTTTTACGTAAAAGGGTATTTCAAAAAGTTCATGGAAAAATGTATTAAAGATAATATGAATCATTCCATGGACTTTTTGTGTATATACCTTTTGTGTATATATAGTATATATATATATTCTTATGTATAAGAGAAATGAATGACAGCAATGATACAGTGAACAGGAGTGAGGAATTAGGATTATTTTATTATAAGGTATTCTCACCATCTGTGAAGTGGTATAGTGTTATTTGAAAGTGAATTTAGAAGAGTTGCAAATTCATATTACAAANTCACAGCTTAGACTTTCTTAGCATAAACATACCAAAATTGCCTTTATATAACTTGTAAAATGAAACATCTTACAACGCTTCTGGATTCATCATGCAGACAGCTCCTGAGCAATAGCATTTGCGAATGTCATCATAAGCTATCCCCAGGGCCGGCCCGGTGGCGCACTGGAGAGTGCGCTGCTGGGAGTGCGGCAGTGCTCCCGCCGAGGGTTCGGATCCCATGTGGAGACTGGTTCCTGCTCACTGGCTGAGTGTGGTGCGGGCACAACACCGAGGGTTGTGATCCTGTTGCCGGTCCCCAGTATGGGCGCGACACCGAGGGTTGCGATCCCGTTACTGGTCAGTAAAAAAGACAAAAAGGAAAAAAAAAAAAAAGCTATCCCCATAGTGAGGCTCAGTAATTGAGCTAAAATAACTGCAAATGCTTCCAGGCTCTTCATTCCAGAATACTGAAACAGACAGACAGATCTTTTTGAGAGTTAACTCATTCATCAGAACTATATAATATAAACATTTTAATGAAAATTTTAAAATGTAATAAAATATAATAATTGTATACAATATTTTATCTAAAGAACTATCTCTATGTTGACATACTTCATATATAATCACTATAAGATGTTGGGCCTTAAAAACTAATGCCACCTTAAGTGATATTACAAGTGGTGCCATTATGGGCCCACAAGGGCATATTAACGTGGCAGCCTAAGATGGCGCCGGGAGGAAGT
>NW_007736973.1:0-811 GCF_000696425.1 Galeopterus variegatus
CCACCGGGCCGGCCCTAAATGTTTAACTTTTTAAATTTAATGTTTATAATGCACTTTTTCTTTAATAATTGTCTCGCTTTTTCATTTACTTCATTTTTTGAGTACTTACCACTAAATCAACCCCAAATGCTGCAATAAAGATACAAACTGATCACATGTTAGTTTTATCTTTTTCTTGGACACATTCCTACCTGAACCCTCTTCCTCGTACACTAACCTGGATTTGTTGCTCTCCGAGCTCACTGCACACCTGTGTCCTGGGGTTTCCCTTCACCAGCAACTTGGAAATTTTCTTGATCTCTCTCCTGTGTGGGATTCTGTTTCCTGGATCTCATGTCTTCATTTTCTCAGTTTACCCTGTTTTTTTGGTTGCGTATATATTCCAGTAACTTGCTGGGAAAAAGCACAGAACAAATAAAATTTTTGCTGGGCAAGAAATATTTTTATTTTACTTTCTTCTACAGGCTGGAATTGTGATTTTAGTTTGTTTTTTTTTTGTTGTTGTTTTTGTTTTTTTGTTTTTTTTAAAAGATGACTGGTAAGGAGATCTTAACCCTTGACTTGGTGTTGTCAGCACCACGCTCAGCCAGTGAGCGAACCGGCCATCCCTATATGGGATCCGAACCTGGGGCCTTGGTGTTATCAGCACCGCACTCTCCCGAGTGAGCCACGGGCCAGCCCGTGATTTTAGTTTGATAGTCATTTTTCCTCTGAATTTTGAATGTATCTTTTCATTTCTTCTGTTGAAAAAACTAATGCTGATTTTATGTTGTCAGAGAGCAATACGGTATCATTCCATTTCTGGATCTTT
>NW_007736973.1:4970-7476 GCF_000696425.1 Galeopterus variegatus
GTAGTATGGACATTTTCACTATGTTGATTCTTCCAATCCAAGAGCATGGGATATCTCTCCACCTTCTTGTATCCTCTCTAATTTGTCTCTCATTTGATTCTCAAAGTATCCAAAGAATTAAACTGATTTTGAAGCCTAACTCTAGTACTTACTAGCTATGGACACGATACCTAATTTCTTTTCTCATATTTCTCAAAGAAATTGGGGATCATCTCATGAGGATTAAGAGAGATAATCTATGAAAATCACTTAATGCATATATTAGCTATTGTTATTGAGCTAAAGCATTATTAAACCCTATTTGATAATTAGACTAAACAGAACACAGAAGTTCAGTGACTTGATCACACAGTGTGCAAGTGACCAATCTGGGCTTAAAGATTGGTACCGACTGATTCACAGCACAACTGTTAGAGAAGAGTCTAATTTACACTCTTGCTTTCTGCTGCATCCCAGCACCAAAACAGTTCCTTGTAAATAATAGGCACCCATGTATGTAATGAATAAATTAATGAATACACAAAGATTTTATTCTGGAAATGGCTTCAGATATCATTTGTCTTTGATTTTTCAAATAAGGAAACTGAGGCCCAGATACTTTTAGGTGAGCCATGGTCATGTTTTTTTGTTTGTTTGGCAGCTGGCCAGTATGGGAATCCAAACCCATGACCTTGGGGTTATAAGGATGCGCTCTAACCAAATGAGATAACTGGTCAGCCCCATAGTCATGTTTTGTATTTTTTTTTTTCTTTCTGTCTTCACAGAGCTTTATAAAAAATTGAAGTAGTTGCCAAATTAGGTTTGGTCACTTATGAGTAGAAAACACAGATCAGTGGCTTAAATAGGATAGAGGTTTATTTGTCTACCCTGTGAAAGAAAAATCAAAGACAGACAATTCAAGGTGGTGGAACCAGAATCAGCAGGAATTTAGGCACCTGTCTATCTGCTCCACCATTCTTATCCTAGGGCTTCCACCCTCAATAGAGTATTATGGCACAAAGTGGCTGCTGGTGCTCCAGCCATTTGCAGTCTATCAGGAAGGAGGACGGAAAGCATAAAAAGGGTTATTTCTCGGATGAGTGGGCTCCCTTTAATGAGATTACCTGGACATCTCCTACAACTTCCCCTTTTGTCTTCTTATCCACCCAAGCACCTTGCTATCCAGATTAAAAGCAGGGTTCTGCTATGAGGAAACAGGGGGAAACGGATATTGGGTAAGCAGCCTATGTCAGAGTAGTCAACATTTTGCAAATCAAACATTTTACATGGATATCTGCATTTTTAGCTTCCACTATAAATTTTAGAAGATGCAACTGAGATTTGGGGCCAGGGAGGAAAAGATTCAGCTGGATTGGAAAGGAGAGGCAGATGAATTGGAGGAAGCCCGTGAAAGCTGGGCTGAGAAAGGAGTGTGAGTTGATGTTGTAGGACTGAAGGAGTGATCTGGGAGTTTGTGATCAAGTTTGAAAAAATGAGTGTTTTGTGAGGATTAATCTAGTGAAGGATGGGTTGAACAAGGGAAGCCAATAGAACAGGTAGGGAGCTATGACAGAGACCCAGGCATGAAGTGACGATGGTCCAGACCACAATGTCAGTGGAAATATAATATGAGCCACATATGTCATTTTAAATTTTTACTAGCCACATTGTAAAAAAGGAAAAAGAAACAGGTGGAAGTAATTTTAATAATATATTTTATTTACCTAGTATGTCTAAAACATCATTTTAGCAGGTTATTGTAGTAGATTCAATTATGTCCCCCAAAACTCACTGAAGCTTGAGCTGTGTCCCCCAAAGTCTATGCATTAGAAATTGGACCCCACTGTGACTGTTAAGAAGGTGGGAAATCCTATTATGGTAATAGAAAGGTGGAGCCTTGAAGAAGTGATTGGATTGTAGGACCAGGTCGAAACAAAATGAGGCTTAGATTATCTCGAGTGGTTTGGCTACATCTACAAACATTTTAAGAACACACTGTCTTTGACAATCCAAATTCCACTTTTAGGAATTTATTGTATAAAAATATTTGCATAAATACATAAACATGGGTGGAAAAGGGTGACCTTTGTATTGTTGGTTGTTATTTTGAAAATTTGTAGTAGCCCCACATCTAGCAGTATCGAATTAGCTAAGTGAAATAATGTGTCCATAGAATATATATCTCCGTGATTTTTGTTTAATTTTATAACAATAGTTTATTGAATATTTTTGTGTAATGAAGACATTTGCACAAACATAACTATCTGAACTTAAGTAATAAGCATTCATATTACAAGGATTCTCATGTATATAAAAATGCCTTGAAATTCCCAAGGGTCCCAGAGCTACCAAAGCAGGAAACAGGAGACCTCATCCGTTTAGTTTGAAAAGAGAAATATCTTGGGAAAAGAAGCGGTATATCTCCATGATTTACTGCTGAATGAATAAAGCAAATTACAGAACATACTATATTAAAATAAATATGCAAGAATATTACAACAAAGTTTTTAATAGTGATTGGAGTATT
>NW_007736973.1:7983-12883 GCF_000696425.1 Galeopterus variegatus
GACCTTTGTATTGTTGGTTGTTATTTTGAAAATTTGTAGTAGCCCCACATCTAGCAGTATCAAATTAGCTAAGTGAAATAATGTGTCCATAGAATATATATCTCCGTGATTTTTGTGTAATTTTATAACAATAGTTTATTGAATATTTTTGTGTAATGAAGACATTTGCACAACCATAACTATCTGAACTTAAGTAATAAGCATTCATATTACAAGGATCCTCATGTATATAAAAATGCCTTGAAATTTCCAAGGGTCCCAGAGCTACCAAAGCAGGAAACAGGAGACCTCATCCGTTTAGTTTGAAAAGAGAAATATCTTGGGAAAAGAAGCAGTATATCTCCATGATTTACTGCTGAATGAATAAAGCAAATTACAGAACATGCTATATTAAAATAAATATGCAAGAATATTACAACAAAGTTTTTAATAGTGATTGGAGTATTGAAATGAAGGAAAGGATGGGCTTTCACTTATACCAACATAAATTTCTTTATTGTTTGAGGTTTGCTCAATGTAGTGGATTGAATTATGTCCCCCCCAAACTCACTGAAGCTTGAATTGTGTCCCCCAAGTTTTATGTATTAGAAACTTGCCCCCCACTGTGACTGTTAAGAGGGTGGGAAATCGTATTATGGTAATTGAAAGGTGGGGCCTTGAAGAGGTGATTGGATTGTAGGACCATGACACAGTGAATGGATTAAAAATGGTGGTCAGGGGCGTGGTTCTGAGGACTTTAAAAGAAGAGGAGAGTCTGTCTCTGTTTCCACCATCTTTCGATGTCAGACCTGTGGGTCACTGTCACCACCACCAGATGGACTTTAGAATTCCCAGCCTTGGAAACTGTAAGCAATAAATTTCATTTTCTTTATAAATCACCCAGTTTCAAATATTTTGTTATCAGAAACAGACTAATACACTCAATGAACATGTGTCATGTTTATAATCTTGAAAGATATTTTAAAATATATATGAATACCAGGAACATAGAGGAGCAAGGAAATGTCTCAGCAGCAGAAAACTCAGGCTTCCCATAAAACGGTAATTCCAAGCATTGCCTTGTAGGAAGCAATGTCAGCTCAGTGACGTGGCCGTCTCTTCTCTCCTCTGAAGCAGAAGCCTTCTGCATCCTGCTTTATTGTCATGCCCATAATACAACCTTGTTTTCTCAGATTCAGTTTCTTTTTTTTTCCCTTTGATCCTGCATTTTAATCACAGCTTATGTATTTATTAAATTTTTCAANACAGTTAAATCAGCGATAAAAATTTTTTGTATATTCTTCAAGACCATTTACATAAAAGATACCATGCTAGACTTATCTTTCCATAACTTGCTTTTTTAAACTCCATGACTATTTTGATCATTCTATGTCTTTATATATAGATCTACCACTTTGTTTCTAAGTGCTGTGAAAGACTCCAGAAATGCCTATTTTATTTAGCTATTTCCCTAATGATGGGTTTCTTAGCTTCCTGTGGTTGTGCTAACAAATTATCAAAAGCTGGGCTGCGGGGCCGGCCCGTGGCTCACTCGGGAGAGTGCGGTGCTGATAACACCAAGGCCCCGGGTTCGGATCCCATATAGGGATGGCTGGTTTGCTCACTGGCTGAGCGTGGTGCTGACAACACCAAGTCAAGGGTTAAGATCCCCTTACCGGTCATCTTTAAAAAAAAAAAAAAAGCTGGGCTGCCCAGTTAGCTCAGTTGGTTAGAGCGCAGCCTGATAACCGTGAGATCACAAGTTCGGATCCCCTTACCTGCCAGCTAGCTGCAAGGGAAAAAAAAGTGATCAAAAACTAAGTGGCTTAAAACAACACAAACTTATTCTCTCACATTTCTGGAGGTCAGAAGTTCAAAATGAGTCTTGCTGTGCTAAAAGTTAAGTGTTGGTAGGTCTGGTTGCTTTCTTTCCTGCAGCTCCAGGGGAGAATTTATTCTTTTGCCTTTTTCATGGTTTCCAGTGGCCTCTTGTTTTCCTTGGCTTGTGGCTCCCTCTTTTATCTTCAGAGGGCATCACTCTAGTCTCGGATTTGCTATCACCCCACCTCCTCTGAGTCCTCCTGCATCCCTTTCAACAGGACCCTTGTGATTCCATTTAGGGCCCATCCAGATAATCCCAGGTAATCTCCACATCTCAACATCTCTAACTTCATCATTTCTATGAAGTCCCTTTTGCCATCTAAGGTCCCTTTCACAGATTAGGACATGGATATTTTGGGGGCACCATTATTCCCAATGGGTGTTTTGGTTGTTTTCAGTTTTTCACTATTAAAAACAGTCCTTTGGTACATATCCTTGCAAGCCTTCTTGTGCACACATGGGAGTATTTCTCCAGGGTAGATTCCAAGAGGTAGAATTGCTGGGTCATAGGTGACCATTTTATTTTGAGGGGAGGATGGTGGGGCAGCTGGCTAGCACAGGGATCCGAACCTATGACCTTGGTGTTATAAGGCTGTGCTCTAACCAACTGAGCTAACTGGCCAGCCCCATAGGTGACCATTTTAAATTTCAATAGATAGTACCAAGTTGCCGCCCCTGCCACAAGTGACTGTACCAATTTATATTTCCAGCATCAGTGGCTGATACTTTTTCTCACACCCTCATAGAGGTCATTTTAGAACTCATGGGTTTGCTTTAATTTACTATTTGAGTAAATCAATGGCTCTTGCTCCAGATGAGTCCAATAGGCATAACTGGGTACCTGGAAATGCATGCTGATCCCCGGTCAGCTGAAAGAAGCCAGAGTTTTCTATGTAAGTGCTGTCTACCTGGTATCCTCTCACTTCAGAGCACCTCTCTTGCAGCTTGATTTCCTTCACCTCCTGGTATAGACTTGTTTTGATCAGGAACCCAGTTAATACAGACCGTGTCCATATTTAGGCAGGAAAGAACCCTGACTTGTTCTCTGGTGGTTTGGGGACGCTGCCAGAGGCCTGCAGAGACAGGGAACTTCTCTATTTCTTGATACTGATTCCTTTCTAATCATGCAGTTACGATGTAGCTGTAAAACAACTGCTCGTTTATTTAATATTTGGAAAGACAGAACATCTGATTCTGAGTTCTAGGCATATGCTAGTTGTATACTCCTGAGCAAATAACATTCTTTCCAGTCCACTGTCCTCATCTGATCTTATTTGAGAATAACAGGAACCTAGCCTATGGAGAATGAAGTGTGACACTTGTCAACTCCCATCTGGGAAGTTCCTTGATGATTATCTGAAACACGCAAGCATGTCTGCATGTCCCCACTTGGTCACCATGCATCAGCATCCCACCACAGACCCCTATAAAACCGTGCGGCCAACCTGGGAGAACTGGAGATGGTCTTTGAGACACGAGTCTTTGAGACACATTTCCCCAGGCTGCTGGCTTCCTTATTAAAGGCTGCCTTTCCTTACACCAACTCTTGCCTCTTACTTATTGGCTACTGAGCATTGAGCAAACAGACCTTTGTGGTTTTGATAACAAGTATACAATAAATTATTGTTAACTACAATCACCCTGCAGTGCTATAGAGCACTCAAACTTATTCCTCCTATCTAGCTGTAATTTTGTATCTTTTAACCTTTTCTCTCTCCTCCCCTGCTCTTCCCAGTCTCTGGTAACCACTTTTCTCTCCATTTCCATGGGATTAACTTTTTTAGCTTTCGCAAATGAGAACATGCGGTATTTTCTCAGATTCAGTTTCCAATGCCTTCTGTCTGGTTCACATTCAAAATTCCCCAAGGTATAGGATCTGGTTCAGTTGGCTCATCACCATCCAATCTGGATTACTCTGGGTAAGGTTCCTATGCCAGGTCACCTCATGGGGCCTATATCTTCCTCTATTAACTCACTGGCTTTGGTGGGGCTATTTCACAGTATATTCAGGTGTGGCCAAGGTTGCAGGATTATGTGATACAAAGCAAGGTGACATGCTCAAAGAACACCCACATCTTAGAAGGAGAATACAGGCAAGGCATACACGTAGCATTGCCTGACCTATCCACTACCCTCTCTCTTTGGGTTTATACACCTAAAGAGAAAGGGGGAAAGCAGAATCAACATTCATCTAACAGTTGTTGTTATGTCATTAAGAAGTCCTGCCAAGAACCTCTTTTCAAGATGTCCTTGTCCGTGGAGAGGAGCGTCGTTGTCTTTACATTTTCCAGGTGGGTCAGTTTGTGTTTCCCAGACCACCAGTTTGCACCGTGCATCCTCGAGATCAACAGAGTAGATTCGAGAAGCAACTTTTCTGCACCACTTGACGTTTTCTTCCATTGAAAGATTAATTGATCAAGGAAAGGTAAACGAAACAAAAACAGTGCTGTTGCTTTTGAAAGGATGACAAAAATCACAGTATTTGGAGGGATGAAAATACAGCTCAGATTTTTATAGAATCTGGTACTCCTGTGAAGCTGTATTCCTGAAATATTTCAAAGCCTAGGCTGGGCACCTATTTTTAAACCTTAAAAGGCAGGTCATTCGAGCCCTCCAGAATGAGGGAAAGAAAGCAAAAGAAAACGTCCATCTAAAAGTACTGTAGGGATGAACATGTCTTTTATTATGTTTATTTAAAAGTAGACATCTTCAGGCCACTAGGAATATTGTTAGTCTTTTCTTGCTGGCAAAAGGGCCATCTGTCTTTGAACACCTATATAAGGTGTATACGAATTCGCAGCACTTCCAAGCAAGGTAAAGTTCCTATTTTCTCTGGAAAGTAGTGCCAAGGTGGAAGGCAACCTATGCCATCATCTATTTTTCTTGCCTCAAAGCAGGAAGAACAGTTCGTTAAGGGTTGTCTGGTCGAGCAGTTGGGCCATTGACGTTTTATTATTATGCAAATTCTGTCACGTATCTTTCATTCTCAGTGTACTCCTCACAGTGTCTTACATAATGCTATGTACTAAGATTTTTTTTT
>NW_007736973.1:13400-15130 GCF_000696425.1 Galeopterus variegatus
TTCATTCTCAGTGTACTCCTCACAGTGTCTTACATAATGCTATGTACTAAGATTTTTTTTTTTTCCCTTTTTGTCTTTTTTCGTGACCGGCAACGGATCGCAACCCTCGGTGCTGCGCCCGCACCTCGCTCAGCCAGTGAGCGGGAACCGGTCTGTATGTGGGATCCGAACCCTCGGCGGGAGCACCGCTGCACTCCCAAATGGCGCACTGTAGCAGTGCGCCACCGGGCCGGCCCTGTACTAGGATTTTAATTTATGTGAAGCAAATAGGTATTGTACATCTATCTTGTGCCAAGTGCCAAGCACACTGTTAGGCACTGGGATACCAAAGTAAGAAAGATATATTCTCTACCCTAAAGTTACTCATATTAAGTAGGGAAAGCAGCCCCAATAAAAACCAACTATAATGCAGTACAATGTATGCTTATTAGAGATGTGGACAACCTGCCATCTAAATCCAATTAAGGGAAGGGTGGCCTTATTTCATCTATTCCAAGATGTACATTAATGGCTCTGAAATCAGGATGCATCTTACAATAGACGGTGTCTCCCCATTATTGTCAGCAGTTTTTTTCCCTTAATGATGCATAAAACAATGGTGTATCTTAGAATCAATGATATCTTTGATTAAACCCATTGGTTGTGTCAGGGTCACACACAGTTGTGGGGAGATTTATAGAGAAGGAGATTCTTGAGCTGGGTCTCTGAAGAATCAGCAGGATTTTTGCTAGGTGGAAAAACAAGGTGCTATGGCAGAATCCATCGCCTATAAGCTTTACAGTCAGAAGACCTAAATCCTAATTTCAGAGATTTGGGGCTGTTTGTTGCTTCACCGTGGGAGTATTGTGGGGACAAATTACAGCTGACAGTCATTTCACATTTACTGTGTGTTTGGCAAGGATCTTTAAAGGCTTTACATGCATTAATTCATTTAAACCTCAAAACAACCCTGGGAGATAAGACACTGTTATTATCCCCATTTCAAAGAGGAGGAACCTGTAGAGGATAAATTAATTGCAAATAAATGGTAAATTAAAACCAAGGAGTCTGGCTATAGCTCTTAACCACTGATATGAAACCTCTCAAATGAGTGTTTTAAGAAAGCCTCTCTTTGGAAATTGCAAAGCATTGCACAAATGTTAGTTTTTATTTTATTCAAGGAAGAGGGCTTTGCAGGTTAAGAGGAACAGTCTGAGGAAAGCCACAAGATTTTAAAGCATTCAGGAATTCCTTTTCATAAAAGATTTAGGGGGAGGGGGCCGGCCCGTGGCTCACTCAGGAGACTGTGGTGCTGATAACACCAAGGCCCCGGGTTCGGATCCCATATAGAGATGGCCGGTTCGCTCACTGGCTGAGCGTGGTGCTGACAACACCAAGTCAAGGGTTAAGATCCCCTTACTGGTCATCTTTTTTAAAAAAAATAATAATAAAAAAATAAAGAAAGAATGAAAGAAAGAAAACCTGGAAGTTATGGAGGGAAGTGGCCTGGGTTGGTGGCAAAGGTCTCAATTTCCAGAGAAGTCTGATAAGACTAGTTCCAATGACAGTCAATAGTCATCGGGTGTCCGCTGTGCCCAGAACATTAGGAAACAGTGTGGAGAACTAAGGACCATAAGCTCCTCAGTCAGCTGGGAGGTCAGAATGTGAATACCGTGAAAAGTACTTTATTTATTTTTTATTTTTTATTTTTTTTTAAAAGATGACCGGTAAGGGGATCTTAACCCTTGACT
>NW_007736973.1:15663-18300 GCF_000696425.1 Galeopterus variegatus
AACCGGCCATCCCTATATGGGATCCGAACCCGTGGCCTTGGTGTTATCAGCATCACACTCTCCCGAGTGAGCCACGGGCCGGCCCTGTGAAAAGTACTTTAAACAGTACTTAAATCAAACAATTCAGTAAAAGTGAACAATGTTGTGAGATGGGAGTGTGGAAAAGATAGGATGCACTCTGGTTGGCTTAAGTTGGATGGAAGCTGAGTGGCCCTAGTGGAAGCATGGGACATCCCAGGCGGGTTGGCGCAGGTGTAGACTGGGGCTAAGCAGATTCCCAACAGTCCCCTCAAGGTCTGATTCGATCTCTATATTCCAAAAACCCTGTGTCCAAAAAGAGAGAGAAAGAAAATCTCACTAAGACTGTCTAAATTTGGGAGTGTAGTGTTTACAGTCCTAAGACACTATTCATTAAGTTCCACCTCACCACCCAGGAGCCACAGCTGGTCCCTCACTAAAACTAAAGAGCCTTTCTTCCACCATCTGACCCCACGGGACTGTGAGATGGGGCCATTCCGAGTCACCCTGAACATGTGCATGCCCTGGAATTGCCCACATGGATTTTGCAGGGGGTGCAGGGATGCCTGCTCAGTGAAGCGCCATGCAACGCTAGGTGAAGGGTACCAGTTGGGCAGGGTGGGAGCTAGGCAGATGGGGATTCCTAGTAGTGGTGGGTAGACTCCCAGAAAGGGGACTGACCTGTCAACTCCTCAGGGGGCTGGGGCAGGCAGGTTCCCCTCTCCCCACATCTCAATTTTCCAAGTAGTACTAAGCACTTTTCCAAAACTGCCAGAACAGAGGGAAGAGTTGGCCTAGACCAGTGCTGATTCAACAGAAATACAGTATAACACAAGCCACATACATAATTAAACACATTTTAGTAGCCACATCATAAAAAGTTAAAAGAGATGAAAATATTATCATTTCAACATGTAACCAATATAAAAATCATTAATGAGTTATTTTACTTATTTCTTTTGTACTAGTCTTTGAAATCCAGTGTGTATTTTACACTTACATCTCAATTTGGGATAGCTACAATTTAAGTGTTCAGTAGCCACAGGTGGACATTGGACAGCACCGGCCTAGACACCCACACTTGGGGCAGCCACATAAAAGAACTGGAAACTTTTTCTCTGGTTCCCCAGAGGCTGGAGTTTTCAATTCCACAGGCCTCATCCTGCACGAGGGCCTCTAGGTCCCTCATCCTCTGTACTGGGGATGCACCTGTATCTCTCTCCTGTAATTCCCCTTCATTCAGTATTTACCAAATTCTGAAAACTTTCTTAAAAGGCTGAATGGGAAAAAAATATTTCTGCATTTCCAGATTTGTGATATCAAGGGCCCTCCAGCACAGGGTTCAGGGAAAGGGTCCCTCTTGCTCTGGTCTAAAGATGGTATTGGAATGTGGTAACATTATGTTGGAAAAATAGAATAATTTAATCAAGTCCCCTCGTCTTAGGCATGGTTGGGGGTGGTACAGCACATTCTTTGTAAATAACTTGTGTGTGGGTGGAGTTAGTGTGCCTGTGCTGAGCCGCTTGGCTGGCATCTGCCTCGGGCGTCCTATGGATTTCAAGGACCTGTTTGCTGGTTACTTAGCTCATAGACCCACATGTGAGGGTTCTGGTGACCCAGCCTGGTGTGTGAAGGGTTTGTGACCCAGTCTGGACAATGGGCTAGAGGGGTCTGTGAGCTCCAGACCCAGCCCTAGCCTGACAGTTGGCCCACTTGGCAGGATTACAGGGAGGTAAAAGAGCTCGACAATTGGCCCAGTGGGCAAGATTATGGGCAGGTAAAAGAGCTCAACACATTATTTCAACTCCTTGATCAAGCAAGCCAAATTCCGGTCCTACCTCTGGATATTTCAGTTATGGGTGTCCTCTCTTTTACTTGAGGCAGTTTATGAAGGGTTTTATGTCAAGTGCAACTGAAAGAATCCTAGGTGATACTAGGGTCTAATATTTCCTTTCAAGGATCTGGAGCCAGGCAATCACAAAGGGCCCCCACCAAAACCCCTCTGCTGTTGGTGCTTTACAAACAAGTTCCTTTTAAATTGTTAATTATCTTATGGATTCCTCTAACTGTAGGTAAATAAGGTACTCAAAAGTTCATTCAGCTTTTCAAGCAAATGTGTATATTATTAACATTCTGATTTCCACAGCATTCTTCACTTATTTGAAATGCACACCAAACCCATAAAACAATCCCTCTGGAGCATCAGTGAAGAACAAAATCTCAAAAATTGGAAAATTCCTGAACAGAAAAGGTGTATTCCCATTTTTTAAAAAATGAGATATATCTATACGTGAACAATATACAATCAAAAAAGGAAACTAAGAAAACAATCCCACTTACAATAGCATCAAAAAGAATGAAATACTTAAGAATGAACCTAACCAAGAACATGAAAGACCTGTACACTGAAAAGTACAAAACATTGCTGAAAGAATGAAGACACAAATAAATAGAAAGACACCCTGTCTCATGAATTAGAAAACTTAATATTGTCAAGATGCCGATACTACCGAAAGTGATTTACAGATTCAATGCAATCCCTATCAAAATCCCAAAGATGGGCCGGCCCGGTGGCGCACTGCTACAGTGCACCGCTTGAGAGTGCGGCGGCGCTCCCGC
>NW_007736973.1:19102-24261 GCF_000696425.1 Galeopterus variegatus
GATCCGTTGCCGGACACGGAAAAAGACAAAAAGACAAAAAAAAAAAAAGAAAAAAGAAAAATCCATCCTAAAATTCATATGGACTCTTAAGGGACCCCAAAGAGCCAAAACAATTTTGAAAAAAAAGAACAAAGTTAGGGGCGGCCCGTGGCTCACACGGGAGAGTGCGGTGCTGATAACACCAAGGCCGTGGGTTCGGATCCCATATAGGGATGGCTGGTTCGCTCATTGGGTGAGCGTGGTGCTGACAACACCAAATCAAGGGTTAAGATCCCCTTACCGGTCATCTTTAAAAAAAGAAAAAAAAAAGAACAAAGTTGGAAGATTTATATTTCCTAATTTCAAAACATTACTAAGCTACTGTTATCAAAAAGTACAGTATTGGCATAGAGAAAAACACACAGAATAGAATAGATACAAAATAGAACAGAGAACCCAGAGATAAATCCTTGCATATGGGGCCAGCCTGGTGGCGCACTGGAGAGTGCGCTGTTGGGAGCGCGGCAGTGCTCCCGCCGAGGGTTCAGATCCCATGTGGAGCCTGGTTCCCGCTCACTGGCTGAGTGCGGTGCGGGTGCAACACCGAGGGTTGTGATCCCGTTGCCGGTCCCCGGTACGGGCGCGACACCAAGGGTTGCGATCCTGTTACCTGTCAGTAAAAAAAAGACAAAAAGGGAAAAAAAAAATCCTTGCATATGTAGTCAAATTATTTTTGACAAGGGGGCCAAGATCACTAGATGGGGAAAGGGTGAGTCCCTTCAAGAAATGGTGCTGGGAAACCTGGATATCAACATGCAAAAGAATGAAGTTGCTGGACCCTCATCTTACACCATATACAAAAATTAACTCAAAATGGATTAAAGGTCAAAACTATAAAACTCCTCAAAGAAAACATAGGGGAAAAACGTCATGGCATTGGATTTGGCAATAATTTCTTGGATATAACAAGAAAGTATAGGCAACAAAAGCAAAAACTGACAAATGGGACTGTCTCAAACTTTTGCGCATCAAAGGACATGATGAGCAGAGTTGAAAAAGCAGCCTATGGAATGGGAGAAAATATTTGCAAATCATATATTTGTTCAGAGGTTAATATCCACAACATATAAAGAACTCCCATAACTCAACAACAAAAAAAGTCAAATAACCCAATTAAATATGGGCAAAGGACTTCAATAGACATTTCTCCACAGATGATATACAGATGGGCCACAGATACATGAAAAGATGCTCAATATCATTAGGCATCAGAGAAATGCAAATCAAAACCGCAATAAGATACCACCTCGTATCCATTAGGATGGCTACTATCAAAAAGCCCTCCAAACCCAGAAAATAACAAGTGTTGGTGGGGGTGTGGATAAGTTGGAAACCTCGTGAACTGTTTCCAACTGTTTACTGGGATTGTAAAATGGTGCAACCACTGTGGAATACAGTATTGTGGTTCCTCAGAAAATAAAAAATAGAATTACCATATGGCCCAGCAATTCTGCTTCTGAGTACATATCCAAAAGAATTGAAAGCAGGGTCTTGAAGAGATATTTGCATACCATGTTCATAGCAGCACTGTTGACAATACTCAAATGTCCATCTATGGATGAATGGATAAACAAAATGTAGATACATGAGTACCTATGATGGAATATTATGCAGTCTTAAAAAGGAAGTAAGTCCCGTTACATGCTACAACATAGATGAATCTCGAGGACAGAATGCCAAGTGAAATAAGACAGTCACAAAAAGACAAAGACTATGGGCTGGCCCGTGGCTCACTTGGGAGAGTGAGGTGCTGATAACACCAAGGCCCCGGGTTCGGATCCCATATAGGGATGGCCAATTCGCTCATTGGGTGAGCGTGGTGCTGACAACAGCAAGCCAAGGGTTAAGATCCTCTTACCAGTCATCTTTAAAAAATAAAATAAAATAAATAAATAAATAAATGTATTATGTCTAATCCTCATAACAACCTTGCAAGATTGGGTTTGTCGCCCTCTCAAAAGATGAGGAAACTGAGGCTCTGAGAATTGAAATGACTTCTCACAGGTTCATAGAAGTAAGTGCAAAGCTGAGATGCACACCTAGCTCTAATGACCACGTTAGAGCCCACAATGGTGTTTGAAACAGTGAATCTACTACTTTAGAAAAAGGTGGGATGCTTGACAGTGTGGATTTCATTTCACCGAGGCACATGCCAAAAGCCTGAAGCCACATTTCTAAACAAAACAGAGTCAGGGAAACGAGGTGAAAATAGATGTACGTGAAGTGATAATGGATAAAATAACCACATTCTCCAAAGTGCTGATTAGCAGCCAATGTATTTCTAGGAGCAGGTGCCATAAGGCTCTGTCCTTGACCCTACTCTGATCAACATTTTATTAATGCTTGAGACCAGAGCAGAGACCATATAATATGGCAGGACTTATAAATACCTATTGAATGAATGAATGAATGAATTTGTATTGTGCTGATCATATCTCTCTTTTTTTAAGATTTGTGTTTCTCTTTTATTTTTTAAATTAAATTAATTTTTTTTTTTATTTATTGAAACATAATTTATCACTTATCTATGGGGTATAGCGTTGAATGGATCATACCTTTAGCTGTCACAGAGTTTCAAGTCACAATAATTATATCAAACAACAAATTTAAGATTAAAAAATCATAACAGGTAGGGGCCGGCCCGGTGGCGCACTGCGATAGTGCGCCGCTTGGGAAGCGCGGCGGCGCTCCCGCCGAGGGTTCGGATCCCACGTACAGACCGGTTCCCGCTCACTGGCTGAGCGAGGCGTGGGAGCAGCGCCAAGTGTTGCGATCCCGTTGCCGGTCCCGGTCCGGTACGGGGGCGACACTGAGGGTTGCGATCCGTAGCCAGACACGGAAAAAGACAAAAAAAAAATCATAACAGGTAAATACAATAGGCTAAAGCTAAAACAATGAAATTTAACAAGGACAAAAGTTAAATCCTAGACGCAGCCTTCCACAATCAACTGTACAATGAGAAGATATGGGCATTAAGTCTTGAAGTGTGAAAAAGGAAGGATGGAAGGAAAGAAAGGAAGAAGAGGGAAAGAGACAGAAATACAAAGAAAGCAAGCCAGCCTTGTACTTTAGTGGATAAGAACCTCAAAATGAGACCAATAATATGATATAGCTACTGAATGAAATTAATAGACAATTAGGGAACAAAATAAGGGAGGATATTCCTCGTATTTGCTCTACAATCAGCAGACTCCATCTGGAATGTGTTTCAAACTCCAGGTCGCAAGTGTTAACAGAAATGACAACGATCTGTAGAGAATCCCTAGGCAAGTAACTGGGGCGATGAGTGGAATTCATCTGTGACACATGAAGAATAGTTAATGGAACTGGGGACTTTAGTTTAGAGAAACTAATTTGGGAAACTTGATAACTATCTTTGAGAACTTGAATGGCATGTGGAAAAGAAATTCTGTTTACAGGATAATACTGGAACATAGACTCATGAGATTTGAAGAATCCTCAGAGGTTATCCCACCCACCTGTCCATCTGTAGCTTAAGCAACTTTTACACATATTTCAATGAGATCATAACATAGAATTGTTGGTCTGGAACCTAGATTTGTGGTTCTCAGAGTGTGGATCCAAGACCAGCAGCATCAGTATTAACTAGGATTTATTAGAAATACAAAACTCATGGGCCAGCCCGGTGGCGCACTGCTACAGTGTGCCGCTTGGGAGTGTGGCGGCGCTCCCACCGAGGGTTCGGATCCCACATACAGACCGGCGGCCGCGCACTGGCTGAGCGAGGTGCGGGTGCAACACCGAGGGTTGCGATCCCGTTGCCGGTCCCGGTCCGGTACAGGCGCGACACTGAGGGTTGCGATCCGTTGCCGGTCACAAAAAAAAAAAGAAAGAAAAGAAATACAAAACTCGTGAACCCCACCCCAGATCTACAGAATCAGAACCTCTGGGGCTGAGGCCATTCTGTATGTCAACAAGCCCTCCAGGTTATTCTGACACATGCTAAAATTCGAGAACCATTATAGATAATGGGATGTAGGTGTTTAGACTAATATCTTGGCTGCAGAAATGTTTGAAAACCTACCTTCTCATCGATTCCTATTCACCCGTCCTTTGAACTGGTCCAACCAATAATTCAATTCATCCTGTGACTATCCTGCAATGGATATTTGTCCAGGTTTTGGGGTACATAGCATTCAAATCTCCTTCATATTACGGTTGACTTCCCAATTTTGTGAATCTTAAGAGGAGGTCAAGTGTCCCACTATGGGTACTAAAAGGTCCAGACGCTCCCCCTTCCAACCCTCTAGGAACAGGATGTGGACTCGTGAACCAGGCTGGCAAATTAGTTGCCCCTGCTTGGAATTCTTAATCTTGAGCAAGTGACAGAAAGACAAAGGGATGGTTTAAAATTCATTCATGAGCAGGATATAGGGGCCGCAGAAAGCTGGAGTATCTGATGCTGGAGTGGAAGCAGATCAGCAGCTCTCAATCCAGTAGGTTCTTGTGGGGTGACCTTAGTTGTGGGTACCTAGCTTCCTGAGGTTTCTGTTCCTTTTTTGAGCCCAGTTCTTCAGCTTACCTGTGGCTTCTCCAAATCCATGCCATATTGGGCCGGCCGGTGGTTCACTCGGTAGAGTGCGGTGCTTTAGATAACAACAAGGCCCCGGGTTCGGATCCCATATAGGGATGGCCGGTTCGCTCACTGGCTGAGCGTGGTGCTGACAACACCAAGTCAAGGGTTAAGATCCCCTTACCGGTCATCTTTAAAAAAAAAAAAAAAAAAAGACAAATCCATGCCATATCTTCTTAATATGATAATTTTATTTTTATTTATTTATTTATTTTTTAAGATGACCAGTAAGGGGATCTTAACCCTTGACTTCATGTTGTCAGCACCACGCTCTCCGAAGTGAGTCATGGGCTAGCCCAATACAGTACTTTTAATAAGTTAGGCAGTGTTCATTTCTGTTGCTTGCAACAAAGAACCAGAAAGATACATACCTACTTGTTCCTTAGTGCACATTCCATATTCAGCTTGGTCCTTTGCTTATTATCTCTGCTTTGGACAATGACAAAAATAGGTGATTAATGCTGAATGACATTAGCAAAGAGTAGGAAAAAAGGTTGAAACTAATGTCTGGGCTTTAGGGCTATTT
>NW_007736973.1:25654-31295 GCF_000696425.1 Galeopterus variegatus
TCTTCTCCTCCTGGTTGTCACACTCTTGTGTCATCCTCTCCCCTTGAGTGTGATGTCACTTCAGAGATTAGGTTACAAAAAAATAGATAATTAATGAGAAGGAAAAAAAAAAGGCATCAGCCTGTCTTTCTACTTCTAAACAGATTTCGTCTAAAATAATCTCAGGTCATCACCATGAATTGATGATCATGGTACCCGGGTGATGGATAACAGAAGAAATCACTGTATGCTCTGCTAGACTTATGTGTATTTCCACTGCTTGCATAGAAGATAACATTGTTCGTGGAATAATGTTTCTTAATGAACCACAGGTGCATTAAGACAGGAACGAGGCCAGACTACATCCCTTTCTTTTTTTATTAATTTACCATCTCAACCATTTTTTTTTTTTTAAATAGAGATGAACAGTAAGGGGATGTTGGGAAAATAGAATAGTTTGGTCAGGGCCCTCGCCTCAGGTCCTGTTGGGTGTGGTTCAGCATCCTTTGTAAGCAAATTGTGTGTGTGTGGGGGGGGGTAGTGTGTGTGTGTGTTTGTGTGTTTGTGTGTGTGTGGTTAGTGTGCGTGCACACCAATGTATCTTTTTAGTTTTGTTGCTATTCTTCTTCTTTATAGAGAGAGAGAGAAAGAGAGGAGTTTTAATGAAGCAGGCGTTGACCTTGGACGTCTGCCCCGCACAGCCATGCTTTCCAACCTATGGCTCCAAGGACCTTTTTGCCAGTTGCCTAGCTCACAGGCCTGCATATGTGGGGTCTGGTGACCCAGCCTGGCATATGAAGGGTTTGTGACCCAGTCCGTGAATGGGCTTGAGGGGTCTGGGAGCTCCAGACCCAGCCCTAGCTCAACATTCGGCCCAATCGGTGAAGGATTACCAGCAGGTAAAAGAGCCTGACAACTAGCATGGTGGAATAGCTTTACAACTCGCATCACGACCAGGATTAGAAGCCAGACAGGGGATCTTACCCCTTGACTTGGTGTTGTCAGCACCACGCTCTCCCAGTGAGCAAACCGGCCATCCCTATATATGGACCCTAGACATAATACATTTAAAATGTCCAGTACATACAAGCTTTTGAACTTTCATATGAATAAACATTAAGAAAAGCAGTATTTCCAGCAGGAAATTGGATTTTTTCCCAAATCCTATATAAATTCATGAAAAGCCCTAATTCAGAAATTTGCAAACAAGAGAAACAGTACAGACAGAAATGATTATCAAATAATTTTAAAATATATATTATTGTAGTCTCCAACTCCAGTGAAATTACTTTTCTACTTAGTTAAAATATACAATATGGTCATAGTAGTTATTTCATTCATAATCTGTAGCAGAGTTTACTATCATTATTGTAATTAATATGCATTAGAAGACTTTCTCACGGCTCGGAGAAAATAAGCAAATCTTTTCTCTTTGCTTCATCTGTAAAATAAAGACTTTGTATAAGATTCTGGAAGGATTATATGCTATGTCATTTTTCTGATTATTTTAAAAGTAATGTAACAAGACACTAATCAAAGAATTTAACTATTTGCATCTGGTTTCTAAAAGTAGAGAGAAACAAAAAACTGATAACTGTATCTGGAGAGGGATATCAGATGGGTGGGGGAAGGACACTGCTGTTTCGCTATGTAGCCTTTGTACCTTTTGAATTTTGCACCATGTGCATATATATTACAGATTCAAAAAATAGTTAATCCTTTTTAAGTAGCAGGAAAAGATTTTCAATAACACTATCCTTTTCACTGAGAGCTTCTTTTTTTATAAAATCTCAAAGTCTTAAATACAAAGAAGCCAACTAAATTCTCAGAAAAGTCCTATTCAAGTCTGATAATACATATGAGTTAAACCGGTTAAATGAACCACATTAAAATTGATTTGCTTCATAACACCATCTAAACTCTGCCTGCTGCGCATTCAAATGAAAACTAAATTGTTTCTTTTTTTTTTTTTTTCTTTCCTTTTTTGTCTTTTTTACTGACCGGTAACGGGATCGCAACCCTCGGTGTTGCGCCCGCACCGCGCTCAGCAAGTGAGCGGGAACCGGTCTCCACATGGGATCCGAACCCTTGGTGGGAGCGCCTCCGCGCTCCCAAGCGGCGCACTATCCAGTGCGCCACCGGGCCGGCCCCTAAATTGTTTCTATAAAGGTGCCTGATCCATCGTAAAGACTTTACTGAGAACACCAAATTTTTAAACATGGACACTTAAAAATTATAATGAACACAACAGTAAGCTCAATTTAGATATTAGAATATCTTAATCTATTTTTTCAAAATATTTTGGGTGACCATATAACTTTTATGATTGTATATTTGACTTTTGGAGACACAATTACAACGTATGAACAATCAACCATTTATATAAACACCGACTGCTTATTTAAGGCAAATAAAACAAGAGTTTTCTAAATATGATTTTGCATGAGAGAGATATTAAAAATATCAATCATCTCTGAGGACTTCTTAGATCATTTAGTTTTATAATACAAAATGGGAGTCCTGCAGTCTACAATTTCATGCGCACATTTATTTAGAAAATGTTGAAGTCTTGAGGTCTTAGACGACATCACTGCAATTCCCATTTTATCCCAGCAAGTGCTATGGAGTAGACCCTATAGATTATGTAGATGCAGAGATTATATTTGGTGATTTGGGAAATGTCAGAAAAATGAAAGCCAATATCCTTGCCTTGAGGAGTCAAAAAATACCTGAAGATACAATAACTGCTTAAGAAAATCCATAAGAACCTGCAAAGTGCCAGAACCAGAAATTTTTAATTACATTCTGCAAGTATTTCTTATAAGTACATTATATAGTAGAATACTTGGATTATCAGTAGACACTCAATGGGAGATGACACCTAATTTATTGGTGCAATGGTCTTATCTTTCTTGCAAAGCTCCTGGCACAACAGTCAATTTAAGACCTCTTGCCTCCTTCCTCACCACCTTCAGCAGCCAAGATTTCCTAACCCCTGCTCTGAAACTGAAAACCATGTCAATGTCTCCTAATATGACAGTCCAAAAGCAGATAGTAGAGAAGACCATAGTTAAAGAGCCACTTGAGCAGGACTAGGTAGACCAAATATATTATCTCTGTTGGCACTCAGGGAAAATTCAGTCAGAAGGTATAATCTCAGGCCACCCAGAAAAGCTCCATGGGCCCTTGATCTAGAAAGCATCCAGTTGGTCTCCCAGAGAACATTGCAAGGATTCTGAAATCATCACAAGCGGTATTAACCCAGACCCAGTTGGGTGCAGACATGAGAGGCAAGGATTTCCCCTGTGCGTGTATGCAGAGCGGCTCCTTCATAAACTATGTCGAGACCAAGCACACAAAGACACACCTGCTAAAAGCTAACATTGTTAAACAATAACTAGGGATCACTCAGGAGGCTCCAGAAGATGTCTGAGGACTCCCAGGGGCAAAAGGTCCCAACTGAAAGGACTGGCAATTGTTCAAATGCCACATTGGGTTATTGCAGCAACTCACAGCCGCTCAAATTGAAACTGCCCAAGTCAAAGAGTTCTATGAACAGTGCAGTGACCCTTTAACTAACATGCGTCTTCCAAACGCTTTGAAAAATTTTTTTTCTTTTCCAAGACACGAAGAATCTTAGGATAATAAAAAATAACAGTAACTACCTTTTACTGGGTGCTGTCACTGCTTGCGTCAAACACTGTAAAAATGCTCAATACGCTATATCAACTCAATATTTCATCATAACAATCTGCAAGGAAGTATTATTGTCCTCATTTACAAATGAAAAAGCCAAGACTCAGAGAGGTTAGGAAAATTGTCCAAGTTCATATAGCTAACAAACAGCAAAGACAGGATTTGAACTCAGGACTGACTGGTCTGAATACCCATGATCTTTGCTCTCAGTACACAGCTTTATAATTATATATAGGGTTACAACGTGTTCAGTAAGGCAAGAGTTTCTACCAGCACAAGAAGTTTTTGAGGATTAACTGAAAAAACACATGCAGGTACACACGGCCTGTTAGTTGACATACAGTAAGAACTCAGTAAATGTTTATTTTTTAAAAATCATTATCTTAACATTCTGGAACATGTGCAGTGAAATGGGACAGGTACATAATGGTTTTCTATGGGGTTTTTAGTGGGTTCCAGAGACCATTATATATGTAAAAATAGTAGCACTCACATGGTTGCATAGTAAGTCAGTTGCCCAAGTTAAAAATAGATTCTAAACATAGCAAGAGCAGAAATTCAATCTAAGGTACCAAGTCACAGACAGCAGTGACTGTGGTTAGAACAGAAAAAAATAAGAGCACACATAAACCGGTTATTCCTTTGAATAAAATTACCCACCTCCATTTTAGGTTTACTTTATCCTTTCCTTACAGCAGAATACACATATAAACATGCATACATGTATGCATGTATATATATGCATGTACATATATATGCAAATAGATAAACTAAGATGACATATTCCTATTTATCTGTAATAGCATCATTTACAAACCTATTAATTTTGAGGCTTTAGTACTTATTAAATACAGAACAGTATACAATTTCTTAAAATCTTTAGGTTGAAGAGAGAGGATTGTTAATGCTTAGAATATCTGGGGTGCAGATGCACACACATCTAGACTGGTAGATCATAGAAATGATGGGGGACCATCACTATATTCATAACTATTCCCTCTGTGCTCAGTAAATTTGCAATGGGACTTAGAGAAAGAATGACAGATGGCTGTGTATTGTAACTTGGAGTAATGGCATGTCACATCAAACAAACCTTTCCATAAAAACAGATACATTTGAGGAATGAATTTTTTGGGTACCATATAAAAGATGAAAAAAAAACCTTACAGTGATTGGTTTGGTAGCACATATACTAAAATTGGAACAATACAGAGATTGGCACAGCCCCTGTGCACAATGATGACATGTAAATTCATGAAGCATTCCATATTTTAAACAAACAAACAAACAAACTTACAGAAGGACTTCCCACAAAATTGATTTATAAATTTAGGAGCAATACCTTTTTCCTTAAAAAAAAAAAAAAGTTTAAAAGAGGTTTACTTGTAAAACACTATGCAAAATAGGAGAATTGGGGTAAAAACATCAGAGAAAAACCTAATAGTGTAGGTTTTGGAGTCAGGCTACCCACATTTGGTCAATACAAATTGTGGGACTTTGGACAAGGAATTTCACATCTCTGGGCCATGTTTTCCTAAAATGTCAAATGGGATTAATCATAGTATACACTTCATAGAGTCATTGAGAGTGTTTAAGTCCTATATGCTAGCCACAGGCCTAGCACACAGGATTCTAAATGTTAGCTATTATTGTTTTCTAAAAGTAACAGAGATATTACTAAATACTTGAGATAAGCAGATTACCATAACTGAGGACTGATTTTATCAAATGCTAAGAAAAAAAAAAGTTTTAAAATTCTGACAAAGGGCCGGCCCGTGGCTCACTCGGTAGAGTGCGGTGCTGATAACACCAAGGCCCCGGGTTCGGATCCCATATAGGGATGGCTGGTTCGCTCACTGGCTGAGCGTGGTGCTGACAACACCAAGTCAAGGGTTAAGATCCCCTAACCGGTCATCTTTAAAAAAATAATAATAAAAAAAAATAAAAATAAAAAAATTCTGACAAG
>NW_007736973.1:31765-34747 GCF_000696425.1 Galeopterus variegatus
CCAAGCCAAGGGTTGAGATCCCCTTACCGGTCATCTTTTAAAAAAAAATAAATAAATAAAAAAATAAAAAAATAAAAAAATAAAAAAATAAAAATAAAAAAATTCTGACAAAGAAACAATAAACACTCATCAGTACAGACTATCCAAACTTAAATAAGAGGTTAGCAAATGAATCTTTGAGAATAGGACATTGCATGGAATAGCAGGTATTTTCAATGTCAGCTTTGCACACCACAAAAATAATTGTTTTTATTTTTTTTTTAAAGATGACCGGTAAGGGGATCTTAACCCTTGACATGGTATTGTCAGCACCACGCTCAGCCAGTGAGCTAACCGGCCATCCCCATATGGGATCCGAACCCGGGGCCTTGGTGTTATCAGCACCGCACTCTCCCGAGTGAGCCACGGGCCAGCCCACAAAAATAGTTGTTTAAGTGAAGTTCCTTCTGTCCATCCTCTAAAAGAGCTGAGAGGATAGAGCTCTACATTGTAACTCATGTCATGGATTGAGACATATGCTCCAAGTTCTCTGTCTTCTGACTTACATGAGCAGACATGGAAAATTCCAGAAAAACGAAAAAACGTTCAAATGATGGATATCTTAAGTGCATCTTTAGCAGAACTGGATCAAGATTTATTCATAATTAAGTTATCTAAATTTTTGGCTCAACATGTATTTGTTTCAGGCATTGGACAAAGGTATCTGAGTTACAAAGATAAATAAGACACACTATTCTTTTTGGCTTTATACGTTGCACGTGTGGATTAAAGAAAGTGCCACATGCTTTAGATTCTTGAGGTGAGGGAAGGAAACCTCATGTAAAAATGAGTCAAATGTCTGCTCTCCTCCTAGACAGACATCAGTTGGTGTTGTGGGGAATGGGGTTGTGGGCCAATAGAATCATGACAGCATTTTACTGAGGAAAAAGCTATGAATGAACTCAACCACTAGGATAAATTCATGGTTAACATGTCAAATTTCATATGCCACAGAATATAAGGAAATTGTCACAGCCTGAAAAAATGTTGAGACAGACTTAATCAGCCCTTTTCTTTATTTACAGATTGGTCCTGTAGACTGTCTAATTTCTAGAAACATTGAAGGTAATTTGGAATTAGATTTAATTGCTGTTGCTTTGTGTTCCCTAACTTCTGGGCATTTCTCTGATATAATACCATTTTTATTTACTGTCTCTCACCTGTAAATTCTAAGGTACTTGTTCATTAATTGAGCCATATTATTTACAGAGTATAGAATTAAAAAGAATTCAGGGACAAAGTCCTGCTTGACACTATTTCTTTTTTTTTTTTTAAAAAGATGACCGGTCAGGCCGGCCCGGTGGCACACTGCTACAGTGCGCCGCTTGGGAGCGCGGTGGCGCTCCCCCTGAGGGTTCGGATCCCACATACAGACCGGTTCCCGCTCACTGGCTGAGCGNGCACTCTCCCGAGTGAGCCACGGGCCGGCCCTTGACACTATTTATTGAATGGATTAATATTAATTAATCCAGTGTTTCCTGAATATTTTTCAGTTGCCCTTTATTTTTTTTTTTTACGGCTGACCAGATGGGAGTCTGAACAGTTACCCTTTATTTTCGATTTTTGTCATATCCATGTTACTCGTACTATTAGATACTTAACATTTCCTTTAATTTGATATAAATGAACTTAAAAAAATTAAGACTCAATTAAAAAAATTTAGACTCATCTTAAGCAATGATACTTGTGAAATCTGAGTTTGAGCTAGTAGATTTTTTAATATACCTTAAAATAAAAACAGAACTATATCAATAAAAATTGTGAACCACCTAAAACAGTCCTCTACTCACTTCGGGAAATAAGCGATAAATCAGTTAATGAAATTTTGAACTGGACAGTCCTCTTGTAGATTTCCTAATCCGACCAGAGTTCCATAGTGTCAAGAGATTGTCAATGTCACGAACCGAGGGAAGAGTTAGGAGTCAAACCTCAGTTTATAGTTTAGTATCACAAGTTTAGTGTTACATGTTTGGTTGCAAATTATGCCCCCAACTAGCTGAACAGCCATTTAAATATAGGGATTTCTACCAAATAAAATAATTACAGTCTGGGTGTTAAAGGTACCAAAGTACTTCTGTCAGTAGCTAATAAGTCCTATCACTAGAATACTTATTTTCTCAATTAGAGAAAGCAATAGCTGTCTCTAATTATTTAAATATTATGGAATATTTAAAAGAATAGGCTTACACTAATGCGTTGTGTTAATAGTAGGGGAAACTGTGGAGGGCTGCTGAAAGCAGGCATATGACAATTCTACTTTTTCTTTAATTTTTCTGTAAACCAAAAACTTCTCTAAAAAAATATAGTCCAATAATAAAAATAAAGAACAGTATTGAGGAATAGTTCTGTTTACTATTTATTTTTTGAAGCATAGTTCTGGTTGTTTATTTATTTTGAGGCATAGTTCTGTTTGCTTATTTATTTGTTTATTTTGAGGCATAGTTCTTTGTAAAAATGGGATTATATCTAGCTGAGATCTTTCTCATTCATTTTATTTTAGCAGTAGTGTTTTGCTACGAACTATTAAAAAGCATTAAAGGCCAGGAGAACACAAGGTTGGACAGTTTGGCCTATTTATGGTTTTGTACAGAGATGAATGTACAACAGACTGAGAGGGCATACACAGATATATAGGCCCTGGATTGGAAATAAAATTTGTCTTTAACATTGTCAAACTAGTATTCCTACTTAACATGTTTGATCCTCAGGTTCTATTAGTGTTATTACTAGGTAAGTGATACTTATGGAAAAGATCACAATTATCATCCTAAGATTTCAAAGCATAAGTATTATCAAGCTGTAAAAGTATTATTTCTATTTTAAAGAAATGGAGGCATAGAGGTCTAATATTCCTAAATGGCACCGGAGCAAAATAGCAATAAAATTTAGGATTCTAGGGCCTTGGCTCTCCCATTATGCTCTTCGTTTTTTAATGTGACTATT
>NW_007736973.1:36512-38298 GCF_000696425.1 Galeopterus variegatus
AACCCTTAACTTGGTGTTGTCAGCACCACGCTCTCCCAAGTGAGCAAACTGGCCATCCCTATGTGGGATCCGGACCTGTGGCCTTGGTGTTAACAGCACCGCACTCTCCTGAGTGAGCCATAGACCGGCCCTGACTATTTCAGTTTTGAGGGTCACAGTTTAGTAAACTTTGGGACAAAAAGGGATGGGTGACTAATCCCAAATTTCATGTATTTGAAACTTAATCCCCACTGTGACAGCGATCAGAGGGTGGGAAATCCTTTTATGGTAATTGAAAGGTGGGGCCTTTACAAAGTGATTCGATCATGAGGACCATGCCGCAGTGAATGGATCAATCCATTGATGGTTTGATGGTGGTCACGAGCATCGTTCTGATGGATTTATGAGAGTCAGTGAGGAGGCTAGTCTCTGCTCAAGCCATCCCCCACATGGTACCCTGAATCAGTGTTTAGAGTTACCGCCACCAAAGCCCTCACCAGATGTATTCCCTAGACTTTGTACAACCCAGCCTCCAGAACTGTAAGCAATAAATATTGTTTCTTTATAAATTACTTAGTTTCAGGTTTTCCTGTTATAAGCAACAGAAACAGATGAAGACAGTGATGAAAACCTATACAAAACACAAACTGGGCCAGCCCGTGGCTCAGTCAGGAGAGTACGGTGCTGATAACACCAAGGCCATGGGTTCGGATCCCATATAGGGATGGCNAATTTAGGATTCTAGGGCCTTGGCTCTCCCATTATGCTCTTCGTTTTTTAATGTGACTATTCCTGGCTAGCTGGTTAGCTTAGTTGGTGAGAACGTATCTTTATAACACCAAGGTCACCCATTCGGATCCCCATACCGGCCGGCTGCCAAATAATAATAATAATTAAAGTGAGCATTCTCTTCAATACAAAGACAGACACAGTCACAGTTTTTGGGGGAAGAGAAAGACATTAAAAGAAGATATAGGGCCGACCCGTGGCTCACTTGGGAGAGTGCAGTGCTGATAACATCAAGGCCACAGGTTCGGATCCCATATGGGGATGGCTGGTTGGCTCACTGGCTGAGCGTGGTGCTGACGACACCAAACCAAGGGTTGAGATCCCCTTACTGGTCATCTTTAAAAAAAAAAAAGAAGAAGAAGAAGATATACATGATCCTTACTTCCGTATAGGTATAGCTTTTTAAAGCTCATTCAGGGAGGTTTTTGTTGTGACCATTAATTTTAAAAGTATTTATTAAATTCTTGGTTGCACTTTTTTTTTTTTTTTAATTGTATTTGCCCTGAGCATACAACAACATGAAATACATTGTTGTACAATCAGGGAAAATACAATAACTAGTACTAAATTTAATTATTTAGTCTGAAATAAGCCATCACTTGTGCTAAATTTCTAGTTAATACTCTACTTAAAGGTCTATGAACTCAAAGGCCTTCAGACCTACCTAAGGCAATGAAAAAAAAAAAAACAACTTAGCAAATAAACTTAGTCAAATTACTTAAATTTATAATCCCTTGCTCCTTACAAATAGGTATAACCCACCACTTGTCTCCTGGGAAACATAACAGACTAATCTAATGACATTCTTCTATGGTGTTCTGGATTGCCAGTTGATATTTTTCATATATTGTAGCTGCAAATCATGTCAGGTATGCTGTGGCCATGGTAATTGTATGGTTTACATTGTACACCATTTGAAGGAGAAGGTAGCTTTGGTGGGTGACTATTTCAGGTTTCTTTTTTTTTTTTTTAAGATGACCGGTAAGGGGATCTTAACCCTTAACTTGGTGTTGTCAGC
>NW_007736973.1:39357-44211 GCF_000696425.1 Galeopterus variegatus
TATGAAGACAGTGATGAAAACCTATACAAAACACAAACTGGGCCAGCCCGTGGCTCAGTCAGGAGAGTACGGTGCTGATAACACCAAGGCCATGGGTTCGGATCCCATATAGGGATGGCCGGTTAGCTCACTGGGTGAGTATGGTGCTGACAATCTTTATAAAAAACAACAACAACAACAAAAAACACAAACTGCTAGCTTAAATTACCAGCTCTAAAACTATCTCAGCACATACACAGTAGCAATCATGCTTGTGTGCGATCTGTTGCACCTAACAGACTGTCCTGCACCAAGTACATGTTCCATAAAAATCTTCTGGATGCTGAGTAAATCTTCCTCCTCCAAGAATGGAGAAAGAGCAAAAATGAACCAGAAAAAGCCCCCCAGGAGTTTGTAGCTGCCTTCCTTCTACTACTTGGTAAGGAAGGATTGCAAACATGTAAGAAGAAATGAGAGGCACTAGAGAATTAGGTAAATCCTTCACTAGTTAACCAGTTTTCCCTTGACCTAACCTCCCCTACCCCCACGTCCCAAGCATAACTCACTTTCCCTTTCCATCCAAGCCTTCCTAAAAATAACTTCATTTTTAACCTCTCTCTCCTGTCACCAGTATTCATTTCCAATCTCACACCTTCCTTTACTTTCCGGAAACTATAGCTGGCCTGAAAAAGGTGGTGGTGGGGGGAGTACATAGAAAAACCCAGCAGAACCTTGAAGATTTTTTACCTTTGTATATTTGCATTGTACTAATGGCGTTTTCTGTTGGGGGTGGGGTTGCACATTCTGGTTCTAGGGCAGTAACTGGGTAATGTGGGACTTTATCAGGGAGTTACCTTCCAACTCACAAGAATGTTTAGTCTCAACTGATTGGTATTCTTGGGCATTGTATTAAGTGTGAGTGGCCATAATCACAGGCCAGGCCTCCACAGCCAAGGCACAGCACTGAGTAATTTTCTTTTCTTTATTTAATTTTATTATTTTTTAAATTTTATTTTATTTTATCAATATACAATGTGGTTGATTTTTGTGTCTCTTTACCGAATCCTCCATCCCCCCTCCCTCCCATCAACCTCATATCTGATTGCTTGTCGTAGCAACTTCAAGGAATTGTGATTGTTGTGTCTTCTTCCCTCCCCCGTTTGTTTGTGTATTTATTTATTTATTTTTAGCTCCCACAAATAAGTGAGAACATGTGGTATTTCACTTAATATAATTTTCTCTAAGTCGACCCATGTTGTTGCAAATGGCAGTATTTCATTCTTCTTTATAGCAGAGTAGAATTTCATTGTGCAGGTATAGCACAGTTTCTTTATCCATTCATCTGATGATGGACATTTGGGCTGGTTCCAGCTCTTGGCACTTGTAAATAGAGCTGCAATAAACATGGAAGCACAGGTATCCCTTCAGCATGATAATTTCCATTCCTCTGGGTATATTCCCAGCAGTGGGATAGCTGGGTCATATGGTAGATCTATCTGCAATTGTTTGAGGAACCTCCATACCATTTTCCATAAAGGCTGCACCATTTTGCAGTCCCACCAACAGTGTATAAGAGTTCCTTTTTCTCTGCAACCTTGCCAGCATTTATCATTCACAGTCTTTGAATAATTTTCTGCTCAGTTTTTTAAAAGGTGGTATTGGAATTATCTATAATACAAAATATAGCATGAATTCACTTTTTAGTGTCTGCTTGTTGATTATATACAGCAATTTAAAAATCCACATATACATATATCCACAATTATCTATTTATTCATCCCCAGGCTATTTTTCCTTTGTCTTGTAACATGGATTACCATTCATCTGTGTAAACTCGGGGAAGGAAAATTAATTATAGTGCTGGCAGCATTGGAATGGTAGGCTGACAGAAGAGCCACATGTGCCACACATGCCAGGCACACTCTCTTCCCACCTCAGAGGGAGTCAAGAGCCTTATGTCTACAAAAAATTTTCTATACGGGCTGGCCTGTGGCTCACTTGGGAGACTGTGGTGCTAATAACAGCAAGGCCACGGGTTCGGATCCTATACAGGGATGGCCGGTTAGCTCACTGGGTGAGCGTGGTGCTGACAACACCAAGCCAAGGATTGAGATCCCCTTAGCGGTCATCTTTAAAAAAAAAAAAAAAATTCTATGATTCCAGAAGCTTTATAAGACCTCCACTTGCTAATTTTATTATCCTACATCTTTCCCCATAGATCAGCAGTAAAACTCTTCAAATGTGAAAAATGCCTACTGGTTGTATTCAAGGGTAGCAAGCAAGGTGGAAGCTAGAAAGATTGGATGCTACAGTCCCTTCACAGTGTCCCTCCTCAGCCCATTGGATGAACAATACCTCCCTCCAGAGGGAGTAGTACAGGCTAAGTCCCCAGGCCTTGATAGAGTAAAAAAAGAAAAATCCAGGGTCAGGTTCTGTATTAGTCCATTTCCATTGCTTATAACAAAATACCTGGAATTGGGTACTTGGTAGGAAAACAAAATGTATCGCTTATAGTTTGGGAGGCTGGGAAGTCCAAAGTCCAGGGATCATATCTGATGAGGGTCCTCCTTAGTGGTGGCTTCAGTGACACAGAGTATCACACTGTGAGATGGCAGAACCAGAGAGACTAATCTCCTCATTCACTCTCTTTTTAAAGCCCTCAGAACCACATCCTGACTACCGTTATTAATCCATTCACTACAGCACGGTCCTACAATCCAATCACCTCTTCGAGGCCCTATCTTTCAATTACCGTAATAGGATTTCCCACCCTCAATAGTTATAGAAGGAATTAAGCTTCTAATATATGAACTTTGAGGGACAGAATTCAATCAATCCATAGCAGATTCTTTTAAAAAAAAAAAAAAAAAAAGATGACCGGTAAGGCGATCTCTTAAGCTTCTAATATATGAACTTTGAGGGACAGAATTCAATCAATCCATAGCAGATTCTTTTTAAAAAAAAAAAAAAAAAGATGACCGGTAAGGCGATCTTACCCCTTGACTTGGTGTTGTCAGCACCACGCTCACCCAGTGAGCTAACCGTCCATCCCTACATGGGATCCGAACCCTTGGCCTTGGTGTTAACAGCATCACACTCTCCTGAGTGCGCCACGGGCTGGTCCAATCCATAGCAGATTCTGAGGCAGAACCTCAAGATAGGCTTTTGGGGCTGAGCAGAAAAGAGGCTTCTCCTCTCAGAGAAACAATTTTTGGATCTTAAGTCTCAGTTTCTTCATCTCCAAATGGGATTAGTATATTCGTATATTTCTTATAGGGCTATCATGATGATTAAGTGATATACTCCATGTAAAATGTCTGGCATATTTCCTAGAACGTAACAAACATTCCAGACATTACCACTACTGTCCCGAGAGTCATTAGAGGGTCATACGTACATAGTCCAAAGAAATTAAACTGGGCCACAAGTCAAGGTAGAACTACAGATTGCCTCCATATCTGAAATGGTGAATTTTCTCCTTATCTCCATTTTACAGATGGGGAAACTGAGGTTACAGAGAAGTTTAAAGTCATATAAGATACTGAGTAGTGGACAGATTCAATCCTGGATTCCTTTACCTCCTAAGACCATTTCTTTGTTTTTCTGTACGGCTTTATCTCCTAATGTAAATGTTAACACAAATGAAACCTAATTTCAAAGATTTATTTTTGGAGCTGGAACCAAGAAAACAGTCCAAAGTCAATTACCAGCCTAATATTACACCTTTCCTCTATTTTCACCCCTTAGGGAGAGGAGGTTGTATGAACAATCATAAACATTTATTGACTCTTCAGGTCAGCTACCACCCTTCACCTTTAAGGTCTTATTTTCCACGAATAAAGAACAGAGATTTAACAAAAGTTGCTTAGCGATGAGTGTCTCTGAAAAGTGCTTCTTAGGACAGGAAATGTTTAAGTAATGAATTAAACAGTGACTTGCTGTGTCAACGTGTGTTTTAAAGAGAAGCAGAAAGAAACGTGCTTTTGAGAGAAACAGGGCCAGGGGTGTGATTTTTCCCAATGCTTTAAGAACTGTGGTTTCATGCAGAATTTATTTTCAAGCTGCCCACAAGTGCTACAGTCCTGGCTTCCTGCACTGGGTCTCCTAAAAAGCCTGACGGAGCTCTGGCACTGAAAATGCCCTTGTCCAGGGCCAAGAATTTAACACAATTCTCCCTCATGAATGAGAGGCCTGAAATTTCAAACTGCAGGAAGGCGGGAAGGAAAGAGAAAGCAGAAGGTGAGCAGACCAGTGGTCATGGTAGAAGAATACATTTTACCTCTGCTGCTGCCATCAAAAAGCCAGCATCTGGCCGGCTTTTAGCTTAACTCCTTGTCCTGACAAGGACAAAATGCATGGCATTATTTGGTTCTTTTAAAGCCTCTAAGAATCTCTGCCAGATGCTTTGGTTTATGTTTGGAAGCAGTTAAAAAAAAAAAAAAAAGAAAGTAAAGAAAAGAAACGGTGGGGAGAGAGGGAGGGAAGGAGGTAACTAATGCTTTGGAGAATTTTTGCCCTTAAACATTGTTCTCCAAATATTCAGGTAATTAAATAGTATCTAACAATGATATATATATATATAATTTTTTTTTTTTTTAAAAGATGACTGGTAAGGGGATCTTAACCCTTGACTTGGTGTTGTCAGCACCACGCTCAGCCAGTGAGCAAACCGGCCATCCCTATGTGGGATCCGAACCCGGGGCCTTGGTGCTATCAGCACCGCACTCTACCGAGTGAGCCATGGGCCGGCCCTAACAATGATATTTTTAAAAAAATTATTATTATTTTTTTTTTTAAAGATGACCGGTAAGGGGATCTAAACCCTTGACTTGGTGTTGTCAGCATCACCCTCTCCCGAGTGAGCCACGGGCCGGC
>NW_007736973.1:45046-47664 GCF_000696425.1 Galeopterus variegatus
CCCCCCCTCCCCCCCCCCTCCCCCCCCCGTTTTTTTTTTTTACTTTCTTTTTTTTTTTTTTTTAAAAGATGACTGGTAAGGGGATCTTAACCCTTGACTTGATGTTGTCAGCACCACGCTCTCCCAAGTGAGCAAACCGGCCATCCCTATGTGGGATCCGAACCCGGGGCCTTGGTGCTATCAGCACCGCACTCTACCGAGTGAGCCATGGGCCGGCCCTAACAATGATATTTTAAAAAAAATTATTATTATTATTTTTTTTAAAGATGACCGGTAAGGGGATCTAAACCCTTGACTTGGTGTTGTCAGCACCACGCTCTCCCAAGTGAGCGAACCGGCCATCCCTATATGGGATCTGAACCCATAGCCTTGGTGTTATCAGCACCACACTCTCCCAAGTGAGCCACAGGCCGGCCCCTAGAGTAGAGTTCTGATTCCAGAGTCATGTGCTATACTACGTCTTTGTAAATGTAAAATACCATTGTGAAGGTCCTGCCTGTGGCTCACTCCGGAGAGTGTGGTGCTGATAACACCAAGGCTAAGGGTTCGGATCCCATATAGGGATGGCTGGTTTGCTCACTGGGTNTTACCAGTCATCTTTAAAAAAAAAAGAAAAAGAACTGGATTCTTAGCTAGCTCTTATTCACTAGCTGTGGTTTAGCAAGCCATCTTCTGTCTAAGCCGTTTTTTCATTTGTAAAACAGGCATACTAATACCAATCTCTTAAGGATTAGAGGAGATAACAGAGGGTTGGCCAGTTAGCTCACTTGGTTAGAGCTGATAACACCAAGGTCAAGAGTTCTGATCCCTTGCAGGCCAGCCAACAAAAAAAAAAAAAGAAAAGAGAGAGAGAAATAATGTACACAAAGTACTTTATGTAGCTTAATAAAGAAGAGCTATTTTTATTATTATAACTGTAAATTCTGTTGCATTCTGGTAAGATTTTCCTTTTGAGATCACGGGATTGGGCTACTCACCTAGAGTTAGGGGTGGCATCTTCCTTGAAGGGCTAGGCATTCTTGATGCTGATTATGTAGGGAAGGGATGTACCCTTGGTTAGGAAACTGGAATTAGAGACACCAGAGAGGTAACTATCTCCCTGTCACTGTCCCACATCTATAGCTTAAGGAATCTAGATACGCTTAAGGCCACTACTGCTTGGGAAGGTTTAAAAACAGCAAGGTGGGGGAGAAAAAATAAAAGGCAAGCTGGAAACCAGGGAGGGACCACAAGCTGAAGATGATAAGTCAAATAACGTAAATTAGATCTCAAGTCACATAGGCAGCAGATTACAGTAGTGAAGAGTGTAAGTCTGGAGTCAGACCATCTCCTGTTGTGTAACTGAAGCATTGGAGAGCAGACTCTCCAAGTGGAGGATGAATCTTAGCACAGAAGTTGGGGTTTGGCTTCTAAGTGCTCCTTGATAGGTGGGGGTGGGGATTTCCATGCAAATTCTTTGAACTTTCATTTCCAACTATTGAGTCTCATGTAAACTCTAAGATAAGGAGTTTGAATATTGTTATTTTTCTGAGTTAACCAAGTTTTTTTTTTTTTTAAGAGATGACGGGTAAGTTTTAAGGAGATTACATGACTTGTCTAGGATCATGAGGTCATGATATGGCAATTCCCTAGGGAAATCTAGATTCCTGGTTTTTTAAAATTATACCTAGTCCAANGAACATCCATCTGGCCCCATAGAATAACTAATCAAATAAGTATCATTGCCTAAAACTATGTGCTTGTTGGGCTGGCTGTGGCTCACTTGGGAGAGCGTGGTGCTGATAACACCAAGTCAAAGGTTAAGATCTTACCGGTCATCTTTTAAAAAATAAAAAAAATAAAAAATAAAAATAAACTATGTCCTTGCTTTTCTGATTTAGCCCTAAGTTTGCATGCTATCCATGAGTGGGATCAAACATAATTTTCTCATTTTGAATTTTCGGAAATCGCTGAGATTCTTAGGTGAAAGAATGCTTTAGCAGCATGCAATATTACAAAGCGAGTCTACCTATAGTTCAGAAACAAAGTGTATATTCTAAGGGGAAAAATGTTATTTTTAAGTTAGTTCACCATGATCCAAAGCAATCTAACTATTTTAAAAGAGTTAAAAGAGGAATATAATCAGCCTTCAGGAATCCACAGCTAGAGAATGGAAAGTCAAACAAAATATCAACATAAAGCAGATGACTACTTATTAGCATTGTGGCATTATTTGGATAATTATTTTCACCTTATAGAAAGTTTTCTAGAAAATTATATACTTTTATGTCTAATCAGCTAATTAGTCAGTTGAAAAGTATGTATTAAGCACCTAATATATGCCCCTATTAGGCTACGTACTATGGGTATTCAAAAGGTGTATAAGATTAGGCTCCTGTTCCTCAAACCTAATGGAGTTTTAATTAACGTACATTAGATATTTTTTTACTCACTCAAACCTAGAAACACAGTATTGTTTTAACCGTGCTGTAGGACTTCAGAGAAATAGAGATTAAAGCAGTTTGGAATAATTCAAATAATAAAAAGCTTTGCTGAAGAGTTGAGTTTAGTAAAAAAATATAAAAATATTCGGGGCGGGGGTTGCAGAGAAATCTTTTCAACTCTTTATTTATTTATTT
>NW_007736973.1:48116-49893 GCF_000696425.1 Galeopterus variegatus
GGCTGGCCCATCAACTCTTAAAATAATAATTTAGTTTTTGTATATAACATGTTTATATAAGGTTTCCATTTTATTAACAGGTACTGCCAATACTTTTACTGATATAAAAATATAATGCAAAAGGAAAATCTGTCTTACTTGCAATAAGTCTGCCGAATCTGGGTCTTTTAGAAAAGTCATCGAGAAGATTAACTCCTCTCTTAATTTTTAAGATATATATTATTTCAGACAGAAAAACTGAAAAATTGTTCCAGGCACTGGCATATATGAATGGATAAAACAGCTCTTACAGCTTGGTAGGTGGAAACAAGGAAATAGACAGTCATTGCAAATCAACGTGAGAGGCTTTATGAGTATGGACCACAGGGAAAAGTTTAAGAGGTTGAGAAGGAACAGGTGACCTTCAAGGAGGACCTCTTGCAGGACAACCAGGAAGGGACAAATGTGTGTCTGTGGGATGACGACTGTCCAAGGCAGGGAAAGAGGAGGGACAGATATTCCAGAAAAAGGAAACTGTAAACAGATCATGAAAAGCCATAGTGAGTGAATATTAAGCTTGAGACCAGAGTTGGGGTTTCCCAGACTTATTTCAAAGCCCTTCATTATCTATATGGAGACAGGGAGTCTTTAAAAATAAATAACTAGCCCATATTGACGATGAAATTTAAATATGAGTGCTGATTACTTCTCCATATTTTGGGGTGTTAAGGATCTACTGTCCACAGTTGTATTCATTTTATGTAAGTATCTACTAACATGAGCCATTTTGCAATGATTCAATTGTTTATATTGTTTCGAATAGATTGCTGATCACAGCACCAAATGGATATCTTCTATAGAAAAAACATACTTTAATAAAGAAGATATAGTCAATTTGCTTCAGGGTTTACTGAAAGATTATAGGACCAGAATTATTAAAAGGAGCATTATAAACTCTGTGCTAGTAAAATCATTAAATGCTAATCCTTTTTATTTTGAAGCCCTCTTAAAATTTACAGTTAATTTATAAATTGCTTTTACCTACCACGAAACTGTTCAGTACACATATGCTCTGAAATATCATTTAAGATCAGTTTTAAAAACACATATTCCTTTGAACCACATCGTTAGGCATTTTATTCAAACCTCTTTTTAAAATGAAAATATTCTAGCACAGCAAACTCATCCTTAAAATAAGACAAAAATTTAACTTCATGCCATACGCAGCTATAAAGCTTCAGGAAAGCAGGATTTAAAACCTCCATTGTAACTTTAACCCGAGGTCATGGCAAATTTCACAACTCAGTCCATTTTAACGCATGTCATAGAGCACAACATGGGCACATTTCTGTTGCTATGAGAACGTTCTATTTTGCAGCAGCATTGCAGCCTTGACGACGCAGTGTTTGCACCTATTTTGCACATGTTTTTCTACAGCTATTCCTCTCCTCTAGCAATAACAGTCGAACGGCTCTGGTTTCCTCTTGCACCCGGCCCAGTTTTTCCGTTCGAGCTCCAGTTCTCATAGGCTGCGCAGTCGCTTTTTCGGGGATAGGGCGGCGAGGAGTGGATGGGAGAAAACAGGGAGGGCAGGCGTCGGGGCAGGCGCGGCCTCTGCAGCAGCCCAGGCCGCTCCCTGGCGGGGAGTGCAAGGGGGAGGAGGCTGGACTGCGGCTGGGTGCTGTCGTCCCCTCAGGTCCCCGCTGTGCACCCAGCACTCGGCTGCGTTTACAAATCAGCAATTTGAAAAGAAAAAAAAAATGCAATAACGCCACGTCTACCAGCAGGAGGGGTGGGG
>NW_007736973.1:50285-50978 GCF_000696425.1 Galeopterus variegatus
CCGGTAATGGCGGCCTTGTTCACTGTCGCGAGGCCGCCGCCGGCACAGCCTCGCCCTGGGTCTCGGGGCCGCAGGCACCACGCCAGCCTGTGGCCTGTGCGAGGACAGGTTGTGGTCGCCACAACCTGGCGGCGTCCCCTCCGGTCGCGCTGAAGCCCCGCCCGGGCCCAGCCTGATGGCGGCCGCGGCCACCATTTTGCCTCCTCAGGGAGGACGCGGGAGGACGGCCTGGAGGTCACGGCCGCTCCCCTGCGCGCCTCTCCCGCCCCCGAAGCCCGTCATCGACACCCCAAACGACAGTTTTAATAAAGACCAGGAAGCAAAACTGAGCGGGGACGCGCCCGAGCCGCTGGGCCCGGACGCCGAGGCGACACTGGGTGGCCGGGGTCAAGGTGGCCGGATCCAAGGGTTGATGTGCGGCCTGTGCGCACGCGGAAATGTAGTCCACGTCTGTCTGCACGATCTCTACGATTTTATTTTATTTTTTATTTTTTTAATTTTATTTTATTTTGTCGATATACAATGTGGTTGATTATTGTGGCCCATTGCCAAAGCCTCCCTCCCTCCTCCCTGTCCCCCAAGATCTTTACGATTTTAATTAACCGGTATGATTTAAAACCCGATCCCTGGTTACCAGCCTCTTAGTTACTCAAAAATACTTGTGTTTGGTAATTAGCAAAGTCACTGCCAAAA
>NW_007736973.1:51244-52248 GCF_000696425.1 Galeopterus variegatus
GATCCCTGGTTACCAGCCTCTTAGTTACTCAAAAATACTTGTGTTTGGTAATTAGCAAAGTCACTGCCAAAAAAGCAAAAAAGCCACGGAACTGTAGAGGTAAACATTTTACTTTATTTTATTTTATTTATTTATTTAGGTAAACATTTTAGAAGTGAAAATAATACTCCACTTTGTTTCCTTGCTGGAGTGCTTAAAACATCCTATCAACAAACCATTTTTGTCAGCAGGGAACAAAGTGTAGTTAGGTTAACAACTAGTATATTTACAAGGAAAGAAACCAGCCCTGAGATGTTTAGTCGCTTGTAACGGTGATCATAGGAAATCAGCGGAGAGACACGTGGAACTGCCAAAGATCTACCTATTGGTAGCAGGAATACTGTGACTTTGGTGGGGTACGATGAATCTGAGAAGCCAGGATTGCTTTATTGATGTTACCTTGACTAAGGTGTCCTTATAAATTTATGGTGCTGTTTTAAAAGTAGAGGTGCATTTTAGGAAAAGTGATTCCTTTTTTAGAAAGTTAGTGTCAGGGGCTGCCAGGTTAGCTGGGTTGGTTAGAGCACAGCCTTGTAACAAGGTGAAGGGTTCGGATCCCCATACCGGCCAGCTGCCGAAAAAAGTAAATAAATAATAAAAATTAATTTTAAATCTTTCCCCAGAAAACTGAATGACTTAGTTATTGTTACTTTTTAAGTTCTTATTTATTTACCAACCAAAAAAAAAGAAAAGGAAAGGAAAAATCATTAGGAGATAAACTAACAAGTTAATTATGGATTAAAAAAAAGATTAGGTCAGTTCGAGAAACAAAATGCACTGGCATATGCTGCAAATACAATTTTCGTTGTTTTTGTTTGTTTGTTTTGGTAATGGGATCCAAACCCTCGGCCTTGGTGTTATAACACTGCACTGTAACTGCAAAATCAATTTTTATCTTTACTTTAAAAAAAAAATACGTTGAGAGCTTTCCTGATTTTTCAGTTTTAAAAAATATTTTTCTGTTT
>NW_007736973.1:53747-58217 GCF_000696425.1 Galeopterus variegatus
GACAACACCAGGCCAAGGGTTGAGATCCCCTTACTGGTCATCCTTTAAAAAAAAAAAAAAAGATGAAAAAAATCTTAGGCCCTGCTTCTGACCTACTGAATCAGAATCTTCCTTTTAACATATCTGCAGGTGGTCTATATGTACATTACAGTTTGAGAATCATTGTTATATGGTATATCTCATTTATTTTTAACAGTTTTGTGAGTTAACTATAGTTGCAGTTTGAGGGACATGGTGAAATAAAGGTATTTTGTCAGAGGATAAACTACAGAGTGATTCGCTTTGCTGTTCATATCTTTGCATGGACATATTCCATTCCTATATTTGACTTTCAGCTCTGAAGCTTCAGAAATTACATCTAACCAATTAATCAGAATTGATCAGGTTTGGGGGATTTGCTCAAGCTAATGAAAGTCAACTGGTGAAAGACGTGCAAACCTGAATGATTTATTAGTTTAAATAGTATGTTGATACGTTGATCAGTAAGCTAATTTTGGCAATGTAATATACGGTTTTATGGATATTAAGCTTGAATTTGTATTTCAGAAGTTGCTTGATGAGCATGGAAAAACACAAAATAAAAAGGATAGTTTCGAAGTATATGTCCGTATACCCTGTAAGTTCGAAAAGGGCAGAGGCCATTTCTGATCTGTTACCCCATGTGTCTTTCAGAGTGCTTACCACATGGTAGTACTCAATAAATGTTTATTGAATTCAGGTCATTTGAAATAGTCAAAGACAACTTATTTCCCCCAAATCTAGTCCATACCTAAAAGTACATAAAATTAGAATTAGGGTTTTTTTCCTCTGACCTTAGAGATAAGCTATATGCTTCTATTTCATGTGACTCAACAAAACGTTTTTTCACAGTGCCAAGGTATTCACTGGCATGTCTTTAAAAAACAACTACAGAAAACCTTTTTTGTAGAAATATACATGTGTTTTATTTATTTTTATTTATTTTTTATTTTTTTAAAAGATGACCGGTAAGGGGATCTTAACCCTTGACTTGGTGGTGTCAGCACCACGCTCAGGCAGTGAGCGAACCGGCCATCCCTATATGGGATCCGAACCCGTGGCCTTGGTGTTATCAGCACCGGACTCTACCGAGTGAGCCACAGGCCGGCCCTATACATGTGTTTTAAATAGTTAATCTTTTATCCTGAAATTTTTAAAAAGTTGGAAAGGAGGAATTAAATTTTTGGGTAACCATCATGTCTGTCCTCTTCAACATTTAGGGATTAATTTTGATATAGGTATTGAGAATATTGGTAAGAAAAATTAACTAAATCTATTAGAGGGGCTATTATGCATTATTTATAAAACTTTTCTATAAGATTATGTACACTGAAATTGTTATGCTTATTTGTAGCATTTTTGTGCTTTAACATAGTATAATTAATTTTTTCCTAGATTAAAAATGTACATAATTAGCTAATTTTTAAAAAAAGTTTTAGAATCAAGTAAATTTTTAAAAAGTCACTTATTTGTTTATTTTTACTGAAAGGAGAATGTTTGAAATTGGATATGAAAATTATTTCTGAAGTTTTACCATTTCTCTAAAATTTCCTCAGCCAGAATTCTTTTGCTTTTTTCTTTCTTTTCCTTCTATTTTGTTTTGTTTGTTTAAATGGAGCATCAATGCAACTGTTGGTTCTTTAGATCATTAAATGTTATTATTTCTGTCTCCTAGAGAATTTTATATAGAACTGGAATGATCATCTGTTTGTAATTAGAGTCATGTCTAGGAAACAAACTGCTTAGGTATAAAATTCTAACTTTTGGCAGGTCAGTGAGCTTTGGAAGGTATGTTAGTTTTCTTAGTAAGCCAGAGATACTCAAAGCTAACTCTAGGATTTACTATTTTTTTTTTGATACTAACCAATATTTATTACTTTGCGTGCTTTGATAGCATTACTTGGTAAAGTGCCTCCAATTCATTTTTGTAAAATATTCTTTATTACTTTGTTTGCTTTGATAACATTACTTGATAAAGTGCCTCCAATTCATTTATCAAGTCATAGATGGAAGAGTTTTTACAGATTTTTTTGTTGTGTTGTTTTTGATTCTCTACATTGTGCCACTGCTCTGAAAACCCAACACTTGGAAATCTAAAGTAAAAAATAAATTACAGGTGAACATTACTTTATAAAAAGGGTTCCCTTAAATAGTAATAGACAGTATAGAGTGTAGTATGTGGGATAGTACAAAGGGTGAGCTTTGGAGTAAGACCTGAATTTGAATTCCATCTTCCCCAAGCTCTAACTATCTGATCTTAGCCAAGATGCTAAACCTAAGGATTCTCAGTTTCCTCAAATGTAAAGTGGGAATAATTATACCTATTTCATAATGTTATTGTAATGGGGACAGTGTCTTATTATTCATCTTTATATCCCCAGCACCCACCACAATGCCTAGCATTAAAGAAATGCTGATAAATAGGAAGGAAAGTGCTTGGTACATTCTAAGAAATTAGTAGTTATTAGTATATGCTTGACATGAAATGTAAGGGTTGAGAAAAACGTAAGTCTGGGCCGGCCCGTGGCTCACTCGGTAGAGTGCGGTGCTAATAACACCAAGGCCCCGGGTTCGGATCCCACATAGGGATGGCCGGTTCGCTCACTGGCTGAGCATGGTGCTGACTACACCAAGGCCAGGGTTAAGATCCCCTTACCGGTCATCTTTTAAAAAAAAAAAAAAAAGAAAAGAAAAGAAAAACGTAAGTCTAATCTTACCAATTGTTGATTTCTACCTGGATGTTTGTGTTGGTCTAAAACATTGTTCTGGAGATTGGGTGCACAACATGGTGAATGTAGTTAACGCTACTAAACCATACAGTTAAAAATGGTTGGTTAGGGCTGGCCCGAGGATCACTCGGGAGAGTGTGGTGCTGATAACACCAAGGCCATGGGTTCGGAGCCCATGTAGGGATGGCCAGTTAGCTCACTGGGTAAGTGTGGTGCTGACAACACCAAGTCAAGGGTTAAGATCCCCTTACCGGTCATCTTAAAAAAAAAAAAAATGGTTGGTTAGAGTGTGGTTATGACAACACCAAGGTCCAGGGTTTGATCCCTGCACCAGCCAGCCAGAAAAAAAAACCCAAAAAGGTTAAGATAGTAAATTTTATGTTATGTCTATTTTACTACAATTTTAAAAAGTCAAATGGAAATGTTGAGTACATTCAAAATGAAAAAAAAAAATTTTGGTACATTGTTTTTGGAAGGCAGTTTGGAAATTTGTACTAAAGAAAAAATGATATCCACATGCTTTGATTTTTAATATACTTTTGGGTATTAATCCTTAGAAGTATGAAGGTACTTCAGAAAGTTGATGGGACGATTCGTATTATTTTCTTTTTTTTTTTTTTTTTTTTTTTGTCCTTTTTTTTGAGACCGGCCGCACGGCGCTCAGCCAGTGAGCAAACCGATCATCCCTATATAGGATCTGAACCTGCGGCAGGAGCACCACTGCGCTCTCAGCGCCGCACTCTCCTGAGTGCGCCACGGGCTCGGCCCCGTATTATCTTCTAATTCCATGTTTCCATGAACTTTTTGAAATACCCTCATATATTCCAAAAAGAAGAAAAAAGCTATAAGTACAAAAATGATCAATTAAAAGTTATTTATAAATTTGAAAACATGGACACGCTTTACTTGTCCAACAAATGGGGGATGCAGAGTAAATTGTAACATATCAATTGTTGAGTTACAGCCATTTAAAACTGTATATAAAAATACAAGGTCAATATGGGGTTTGGATCTCTACACCAGCCAGCACCAAAAGAAAAAGTATGTGTGTAAATGGGTAAGGACTACTTGGGAACACAGAAGATATCAGGGTGGTTAGATTTGGGGGGCATTTATTTTTATTTATTTATTTATTTTTCGGGTAAAATAGACTTTTAAAATTTAATATTTAGGTAGAAAATTATTTTCTCAGAAACGAAGGAAAACATCACAAATTAAAGTCAATTGATGAGGAACAAATTTAACACTCAAAGATTAACATCCTTAATGAAAAAAGAACTCTTAAAAATGAATTAGAAAAATTTAAGCAATAATTTGGCGAAGTCACACACCGCAAAGAAACACACGTGGCTAATAAGTACGTTCTAAAATGCTATTGTTGGGGGTGGGGTGAGGGGGTTTGAAGCTCACAGGCTCCATCTCAGGATCCCATTTTAAAAAGTCTCATTATTATTTTTCTTTTTAAAAAAGATGACCATTGGGCCGGCCTGTGGCTCACTTGGTAGAGTGCGGTGCTGATAACACCAAGGCCACGGGTTCGGATCCTATATAGGGATGGCCGGTTTGCTCACTGGCTGAGCGTGGTGCTGACAACACCAAGCCAAGGGTTGAGATCCCCTTACCGGTCATCTTTAAAAAAAAAAATAAAAATAAAAAATAAAAAAAATAAAAATAAAAAAGATGACCAGTAAAGGGATCTTAACCCTTGACTTGGTGTTGTCAG
>NW_007736973.1:58704-59746 GCF_000696425.1 Galeopterus variegatus
CCCGTGGCCTTGGTGTTATCAGCACCACACTCTCCCGAGTGAGCCACGGGCTGGCCCAAAAGTCTCATTATTATTTTTTTTTTAAAAGATGACCGGTAAGGGGATCTTAACCCTTGACTTGGTATTGTCAGCACCACGCTCAGCCATTGAGCTAACCTGCCATCCCTACATGGGATCCGAACCCGCGGCCTTGGTGTTATCAGCACCGCACTCTCCCGAGTGAGCCACGGGCCGGCCCCAAAAGTCTCATTATTTTAATGTCATTTCCACAAACTTAAAACTCAGTATGCTTATTATAAATTATTCTTACCCATTTGTGAAAACAAGTTTACCAGATCCTGTACTTGACAATACTTTCTAAACCTCTAGTATGGCTTTTGTAGATATTAAGATTGTAACTGACTTTTAAAATTCAGTAATAAAGTTGGGAGTCTAAAGATCTGGGCCAGAATTTGAACCCTGCTTTCTTTTTCACATTTTACTTGGGTGTGTCACTTAATTTCTCTGAACTTCCATTCAAAGAATTTCCAATCTAATTAGTAAGACAGGCAGCTAAGGCGATAATGATATAATGATGTGATAAGTGCTATGATAGTTGCATGTATGTAATGAGTGGGTGCCCTGGGAGAGTCACCTGATTCACACATACCTCCTTTAAGTTACAGTCCCCTTTAATTCCCTCTTACAGTTATTTATTTTTTCTCTCTCTTCAAATTACAATTTACAATTACCTATGAGTATTGTTTGAGGTCTGCTTCTCCTTCTAGACTCTTATATTCCAAAATGATAGGGATCATACATTTGTTTTATTACGCACCCAGAGCATGACACATAGGAGCTTGGTACGCATTTGCTGAATGTTAAATAAAAGTTGGCTTTCTGGGGCCGGCCCGGGGCTCACTCGGTAGAGTGCGGTGCTAATAACACCAAGGCCACGGGTTCGGATCCCATATAGGGATGGCCGGTTTGCTCACTGGGTGAGCGTGGTGCTGACAACACCAAGTCAAGGGTTAAGATCCCCTTACCGGTCATCTTTTTAGAA
>NW_007736973.1:61185-63160 GCF_000696425.1 Galeopterus variegatus
AGAATTATGTAAACAATGTTCTAATCTTGTTGGCACCTAAAAAATAGTTAGCAATATGTGCTTGGTACCTAAATTATCTACTGAATGAAAAAGTGAGAAAGATCTGTGTTGAATTGTTTGAAAGCATCCCTCTATCTCAGTGATTGTAATCATGGGAGTGGTTGAGAATGCCCAGAGGAAATGTGTAGAAAGAAAGAAATGTTGACTGAAAACAGGAGGGACTGGGATTAGAGCTCTGGCTTAAATCACTAACTGAGCAGAGAAAAAGAGCCTGTGAATAAGATTGAAAGCACATTTACAAATCATGGGAAAATGAGAAAATGTGCCTTAAAAGCCAAGAGAAGGAGAAAATTTCATGAAGAAAGTACTAAAAAATGTTGAACCCTCCTCCCCCGCTGCCCCACAGTGAACATTTGTGCAGCACTTACTCTGAAGTAGGCACTGGGCTAAATGTTTTATATATACTATGCCATTTAATCCTTACAACAAGCCTATGTGGTAGGCACCTCTATTACTCCTTTTTTTTTTTTTGGTGCCTGGCTGGTTTGGGCATCCAGGATCTGAACCTTTGACCTTGATGTTATCAGCACCGCATTCTACCAATTGAGCTAACTGGCCAGCCTACCTACTTTCTACAAATGAAGAAATGGAGACTTAGATAAAGCAGACTTCCAGTTTCAGCTCCAACAGGTAAGAGCTTGGAAGTCATCACTCTTTTTGCTGCTGGAACCATAAACTGGAGGAAATACGTGATAATTTTGACAAATTGTTGGAGGTTGAGTGTGGACTACTGTGAAAGTGAGAAACTCCTGGGGCCTGCATTTTTAGGAGGTTCCTTATACTTTCTTAGGTTTTACTTCCAGGAACCCCACCAGGGCTACCATGGTGAAGAGCCAAGAAAGATCCCCTGTTGCTTAGGAGGGGGAGAGGGAAAGCAATCATTTTTTTTTTTTTTAAAGATAACAGGTAAGGGGATCTTAACCCTTGACTTGGTGGTGTTAGCACCATGCTCAGCTAGTGAGCAAACTGGCCATCCTTATATAGGAATCCGAACCCTTGGCCTTGGCATAATCAGCACCACACTCTCCCAAGTGAGCTATGGGTCAGCCCTAAAGCAACCATTTTGAAATATGCTTAGAACATTCTCCATAACAAAGACCTACTCACCCAGAGAAAAAGACTTTACCAAATCCTTATCCTGCCTATCTACATGTAGCCAACTCCAGTGCCCTCTAGCCTTCCTATCTTATCTAAGTGGGTGGGAAGAAGCTAGAAAAACACTTGTGAAGGTCACAATGCAGAGACACAGGTCCTCTAAAAGAAGGATTTAACCATAGATTATGGAATGCTCCTCACACTTACCACCACATCAACAGGGATACAGTACAGTAACAGTGGAGTACAGCTGAAAGACTTGCAAGATGCAGTCTCTGTTTAAGCAGGAGTTCTTAGGGAAGCCCAAAGACAATAGGGAGAGAAAAACAAGGACACTAGAGGAATCTGGCTCCTACAGCCAAGATTCCTATTCCTAGCTATAGCCCTATTCCTAGCCAGATTCAGATTGATATAAGCCCTCACACTAATGGCCATTTACCTCAGTTTCTGTTACCCAATGCATCGTGTCCAGCTTCCAACAAAAAATTACATGGCATGCTAACAGTCAAAAAAAACAGTCTGAAAAGACAAAGCAAGTAATGGAACCAGGCTGTTATATAATATTTTATAATTATCAAGGAATTTAAAGAATTATGATTAATATCTTTTTTTTTTTTTTTTGTCTTTTTCCGTGTCCGGCAACGGATCGCAACCCTCAGTGTTGCCCCCGTACCGGACCGGGACCGGCAACGGGATCGCAACCCTCGGCGTTGCTCCCGTGCCTCGCTCAGCCAGCCGGTCTGTATGTGGGATCCGAACCCTCGGGCGGGAGCGCCGCTGTGCTTCCCAAGCGGCGCACTATCCAGTGCGCCACCAGGCC
>NW_007736973.1:64122-65695 GCF_000696425.1 Galeopterus variegatus
GGGAGCGCCGCTACGCTTCCCAAGCGGCGCACTATCCAGTGCGCCACCGGGCCGGCCCCTAATATCTTAAGGGATCTAAAGGAAATATAGATAGCATGCAAGAAAATATAACAACATGCAAGAACAGATGGGTAATGTAAGCAGATAGATGGATGAGGGTTCACTAACCTAGCAGAACTGAAGAAAACAAATGTAAGCCTGTAGACGAGGGAGCCAAAAAGAAACAAATTTGAGCTGTAAAACCGTGAAAGGCTCAGGATTAGAGGCAGCAGCCATCTCTGAAGAAGCCTCCAAATATAGGAGGTTTGAATGAAAGTCCTAAGGCAAGTGCTTAGATCTCCCAGCCCCTGGAGTAACCAGGTGACTGCTCCCTTTCCATCCATGCAGAAGACTGAAGGTTTACTCTGAATACTTTAAATCAGAGAAGCTCAGGACGTAGAGATACCTGGCACAGCTGGTGGTGGGGAATGGTGTGCCATTATTATTATTACCATTTTTTTATGTAGTAGCTGAACTATTACTAATATTTATATGAAATTCAATATTATCACATAGATTAAATATTCTGAGTAGGACCTAAGATAATAAACCTGAAAAGTGGTAGTATATCTAGTAGATTCAGATAGATGGGGATTTGAAATTCTTTTTTTTTTTTTGTCCTTTTTGTGACCGGTAAGGGGATCGCAAGCCCTTGGCCTGATGTCACCCGCACCGCGCTCAGCCAGTGAGCGCACCGGTCATCCCTATATAGGATCCGAACCCACGGCAGGAGCGCCGCTGCACTCCCAGCGCTGCACTCTCCCGAGTGTACCACGGGCTTGGCCCTTGAAATTCTTTTTAAGATCATTAGTACTGAGGAAGAGGAGTTCTTTACTTCTTTAATTAGTTAGTTGATTTGCATTGGTAACTAAAGGATACAATAATTATAAGCACTAAAAAACTGAAAGGAAAAGAGAAAGTGAGTTTAGAGATTAAAAACCTTCAGGTGAAATGAGTAAATAAAATGGAATTTTTTATTTACTATGCTATGTAATGAACTGACAGGAAAACTGTCTAAAATATAACCTCACTTTCAATGACTTTTATCTCTATCACACCTCAGCCACCTACTTCCAAGGCCAAACTGGATATTTTGGATATTGCCATTATCTAGACTTGTGCCACCTCTGAAATCTTAAATTCGGATATTCCATTCATGGACTACAGCCTTATTGAACATTGATTTTTTTTTTTTTTTTTCCTGGCTGGCCAGTATGGGGATATGAACCTTTGACCTTGGAGTTATTAGCACCATGCGCTAACTTCTAACCAAGTGAGCTAACCAGCCAGCCCCCATTGATTATTTATTTATTTATTTTTCTTTTTTTAAAAAGATGACCAGTAAGGGGATCTTAACCCTTGACTTGGTGTTGTCAGCACCACGCTCACCCAGTGAGCCAACCGGCCATCCCTATATGGGATCCGAACCCGCGGCCTTGGGGTTATCAGCCCCCCCCTCTCCTGAGGGAGCCCCCCGGGCCGGCCTTTTTTTTTTTTTTTTTTTTTTTTTGTGCAGCTGGCCAGTATGGGGATC
>NW_007736973.1:66556-70740 GCF_000696425.1 Galeopterus variegatus
CTGGTCTGTATGTGGGATCCGAACACTCGGGAGGGAGCGCCGCCGCGCTTCCCAAGCAGCGCACTTATCCAGTGCACCACCGGGCCGGCCCCTAAATTCCATTTTCTTTATGAAATACCTAGTTCCATGTATTTTATTGTAAGCAACAGAAACAGACTAATACAACATATCAGATGAGAAGTACAGCAGAACCTGCTTCATATGATGGTAATGTCACATGCGGAAAGAGCTCTTACTTGCCCCTCTTCAGATTTCTTCCTTTAGAGAAAAGAACCACTAAAGAATTACATCATTATTTAACTACATTTGGGATAAATAGTTCAAAAAAAGTTCAGGGTTCCAGAAGAGGGACACCTAATTTAGTTTTTCTTACTCTAGGGGCTTTGAGTGTGGCATTCCCTGTGTTGAAAACCTACTAGTTTTTGGTAGATGGAACTGCAAACTCAAAAGACTGAAGCAAGGGAGCATGAGTAATTAGAGGAATTGAATGAGGGCCAGTGTGGTTGGAATGAAGAGGTGAGGGTGGGAAGAGTGGTGTGAAATGAAGTTTGTAAAGTAGGCAGAGGCCAGGCCTTTGTGAAGATCAGGTCAGGGGGCTGACCTCTATCTAAGAGCAAAAGGAAGCCATCGAAGCTTTTTGAACAGGGTGATAATACAATTCATTTTATGTTTTTAAGAGGTCACTTGGTTTTCCTGTGGAAGATTTGAGCAGAGCAAGAGCAGATGATGACAGTGGTGTCTTGGATTAGGTAGTAGCAGAGGAAAATCGCAGAGAAGGTTTTAGAGTTGAGTGATTCTAAATTTCTTTGTGACTGGATGTGAAGATTTGGAGGAGAGAATTAGGGAGGAATTAACACCTCTTGTATTAGTCTGTTTTCCTTACTTACAATAGAAATACTGAAACTGGGTAATTTGTAAAGAAACAATATTTATTGCTTACAGTTTTGGAGGCTGGAAAGTCTAAAGTCCAGAGAACAGATCTGGTGAGGGCCTTTTCCTGGTGGTGACTCTACAGTGACGTAAGTTATCACATGGAAAGAATGACAGGAGCAGAGAGAGAGCTGACCTGCTCACTCACTCTCCTTATAGAGCCATCAGAACCACACCCATCACCAACCATTAAACCATCAACTTATTACTCCATGAATGGATCAACCCATTCAATAGGGCACGGTCCTCAACCTAATCACCTCTTAAGGGCCCTACCTTTCAGTTACCATAGGGTTTCCCACCCTCTTAACACTGTCACAGTGGGGGTTAAGTTTCTAATACATGAAACTTTGGGGGACACAGTTCAATCCATATCACCTCTCCAGTCCAACTTCTGACTCTTCTGGTCTAAGTCCCATCCTCAAGTTTGAGGTGGATGCCACTCTTGTGTTTCTATAGTATAATCTATATGCCTCACTGAGTTTTAGCACTGTCTGTTATAGTTTATTGCAGCTGGTCTGTTTTCCTTTTAAATTAGATGCATGTGTAGTAGATGATTAATAAACATTTAATAAATGAAAGCACAGATGGACATAAAACTGGATGATGGTTGAATATAGTATTTCATTTTTAAGCCTGGTGTTTTGGTGGTATTTTGTCTTTGGATCAAGTTGTTTATGAAATAAGAATTAACTGAGAATTACCCCTACCCCCCAAAAAACAGACAAGAACTGGGCTCTTGACTTTTTTTTTTTAACAGTATATGTCTGGAATAGGTATGTTTGGGGTCAAACAGAAAAATAACATTTTTTGTACTTCCAGTTAATTAACCTTGAGGGCATTTCTTTACCTTCTTTTTTGTATGCTATAAACAGTTCTCATGGTAAGTATTTCTCTTGGGGCTTATTATTTTACCTTAATTTCTGTAGGTAGGGTTTTGAGCACCTACGTAAGTCTTTAAATATGTACACAGACATCAGCTTTAGAAAAAAACTCAGTGGCACGATTTGTTTAAAAACCTCTCTTATAGCCTCAGGTGATTTGACTTCTATTTTAGTTATGACTGCTCCCTCTGATTTATCATCATTCATTTCTTCTTTTGAAATCTTTTTTTTTCTCCCTGTGACTTGTTTTCAACTTAGTATAATCCATAGTTTTTAGCCTTCTTAGCTTTTCCATTGCCAACAAATATATATAATATGAATTGTTGGCTTTGGTATTATCTAACATGGGATTAAAAAGAAAAGGGAACCACTATATAATGATATAACTTGCCTATAACTGGACTTTTATCAGTTAAAAGGCATTTTATTACTATATTGGCATATTAGTGTAGTTATATTTATTTTATAATAAACAAGTCTCGTGTATTTTTTCTGGCCTAGTAGAACAGGAACAACTAAAAATAAGGTAAAGAATATATTTTTAAAGAGGATAAAATATAATATATAATTAAATTATTATTATTATTATTATTTTTAAAGATGACCAGTAAGGGGATCTTAACGCTTGACTTGGTGTTGTCAGCACCACGCTCTCCCAACTGAGCTAACTGGCCATCCCTATATAGGGATCCAAACCTGTGGCCTTGGTGTTTTCAGCATCACACTCTCCCAAATGAGCCACAGGCCGGCCCGTTTATTTAATATTTTTATTTTATTTTATTTTTTTTTAGATGACCAGTAAGGGGATCTCAACCCTTGGCTTGGTGTTGTCAGCACCACGCTCAGCCAGTGAGCAAACCGGCCATCCCTATATGGGATCCGAACCCGCGGCCTTGGTGTTATCAGCACCGCACTCTACCGAGTGAGCCACGGGCCGGCCCCCGTTTATTTAATATTTTAAGAGAGATGATTTATATGTCTAAACCAATGCAAAAATTGTAGTAATTATCAGTTCAAAACGTATCATTAGTAAAATGTCAGCAGATTCCAGTCAGGCTTATAACTTCAGGAAAACTAATGCTAACACTGAATATAAAATTAGATTTTTGCCTATTTTCTCTCTTTCTGTATTCACATATGCTTCATGTGAATGAGTAATACAGAACTTATTTTCTCTCAATCAAATATATATATCTTACTTGCTTGGGATACTAAGCAACTTCTCCAAATTAGAAAAAATTAGTAATGATAATGGGTAACTTTTATTGAATGTTACTGTAGTCCAGATAGTACCCTTTGCAGCAACTTTATGAGGTAGACACTCTTTTTTTTTTTTTTTGTCTTTTTCCGTGTCCGGCAACGGATTGCAACCCTCAGTCTCGCCCCCGTACCGGACCGGGACCGGCAACGGGATCGCAGCCCTCGGTGTTGCTCCCGCGCCTCGCTCAGCCAGTGAGCGGAAACCGGTCTGTATGTGGGATCCGAACCCTTGGCGGGAGCGCCGCCACCGCGCTTCCCAAGCGGCGCACTATAGCAGTGCGCCACCGGGCCGGCCCTGAGGTAGACACTCTTGATAGTGTTCTTTTTATAAATGGGAAAAACTGAATATCTGAGTGGTTAAGAAATTGTCTGAAAGGTTGCAAAGCTTATTAGATGGTGAATCTGATCTTTAAACCCAGGTAGTCCAATTCTAGAGAATATGATCTTAACCATTATGCTATATTGCAACTAGAAATAGTGGCAAATTTTTGTTCAAAATAGATGTTAATAAAAGTAATTTTTTTTATTAGTTAAAGTCCATACTCTATTCAGATTTTCTTGTTTTTACCTAATTTTCTTGTTTTAGGATCCCATCAAGGATACCACATTACATTTAGTTGTCATGTCTTGGCTGTGACAGTTTCTCAGACTTTCCTTATTTTCTATAAACTCTTTGACAGTTTTGAAGAGTGTTGGTCAGAGGCCGGCCCGTGGCTCACTTGGGAGAATGCAGTGCTGATAACACCAAGGCCATGGGTTCGGATCCCATATAGGGATGGCTGGTTCACTCACTGGCTGAGTGTGTTGCTGACAACACCAAGCCATCTTTAAAAAAAAAAAAAAAAAAAAAAAGAGTGCTGGTCAGAATGCCTCTTGATTGGAATTTGTATGATGTTTGTCTCGTGATTAGACCAGGGTTATGGGATTTGGGGAGGAAGAACCCAGAGATAAAGTGCCATTTTTATCACATCATATCTGTCTTAGTTCTTTTTTTTTTTTTTTTTTAAAGATGGCTTGGTGTTGTCAGCAACACACTCAGCCAGGGAGTGAACCACCCCTCCCTACAACGTATCCGGACCCGTGGGCTTTGCTGGATTCTCAGCGGAGTCG
>NW_007736973.1:70750-83166 GCF_000696425.1 Galeopterus variegatus
ATTGCTTACAGTTTTGGAGGCTGGAAAGTCTAAAGTCCAGAGAACAGATCTGGTGAGGGCCTTTTCCTGGTGGTGACTCTACAGTGACGTAAGTTATCACATGGAAAGAATGACAGGAGCAGAGAGAGAGCTGACCTGCTCACTCACTCTCCTTATAGAGCCATCAGAACCACACCCATCACCAACCATTAAACCATCAACTTATTACTCCATGAATGGATCAACCCATTCAATAGGGCACGGTCCTCAACCTAATCACCTCTTAAGGGCCCTACCTTTCAGTTACCATAGGGTTTCCCACCCTCTTAACACTGTCACAGTGGGGGTTAAGTTTCTAATACATGAAACTTTGGGGGACACAGTTCAATCCATATCACCTCTCCAGTCCAACTTCTGACTCTTCTGGTCTAAGTCCCATCCTCAAGTTTGAGGTGGATGCCACTCTTGTGTTTCTATAGTATAATCTATATGCCTCACTGAGTTTTAGCACTGTCTGTTATAGTTTATTGCAGCTGGTCTGTTTTCCTTTTAAATTAGATGCATGTGTAGTAGATGATTAATAAACATTTAATAAATGAAAGCACAGATGGACATAAAACTGGATGATGGTTGAATATAGTATTTCATTTTTAAGCCTGGTGTTTTGGTGGTATTTTGTCTTTGGATCAAGTTGTTTATGAAATAAGAATTAACTGAGAATTACCCCTACCCCCCAAAAAACAGACAAGAACTGGGCTCTTGACTTTTTTTTTTTAACAGTATATGTCTGGAATAGGTATGTTTGGGGTCAAACAGAAAAATAACATTTTTTGTACTTCCAGTTAATTAACCTTGAGGGCATTTCTTTACCTTCTTTTTTGTATGCTATAAACAGTTCTCATGGTAAGTATTTCTCTTGGGGCTTATTATTTTACCTTAATTTCTGTAGGTAGGGTTTTGAGCACCTACGTAAGTCTTTAAATATGTACACAGACATCAGCTTTAGAAAAAAACTCAGTGGCACGATTTGTTTAAAAACCTCTCTTATAGCCTCAGGTGATTTGACTTCTATTTTAGTTATGACTGCTCCCTCTGATTTATCATCATTCATTTCTTCTTTTGAAATCTTTTTTTTTCTCCCTGTGACTTGTTTTCAACTTAGTATAATCCATAGTTTTTAGCCTTCTTAGCTTTTCCATTGCCAACAAATATATATAATATGAATTGTTGGCTTTGGTATTATCTAACATGGGATTAAAAAGAAAAGGGAACCACTATATAATGATATAACTTGCCTATAACTGGACTTTTATCAGTTAAAAGGCATTTTATTACTATATTGGCATATTAGTGTAGTTATATTTATTTTATAATAAACAAGTCTCGTGTATTTTTTCTGGCCTAGTAGAACAGGAACAACTAAAAATAAGGTAAAGAATATATTTTTAAAGAGGATAAAATATAATATATAATTAAATTATTATTATTATTATTATTTTTAAAGATGACCAGTAAGGGGATCTTAACGCTTGACTTGGTGTTGTCAGCACCACGCTCTCCCAACTGAGCTAACTGGCCATCCCTATATAGGGATCCAAACCTGTGGCCTTGGTGTTTTCAGCATCACACTCTCCCAAATGAGCCACAGGCCGGCCCGTTTATTTAATATTTTTATTTTATTTTATTTTTTTTTAGATGACCAGTAAGGGGATCTCAACCCTTGGCTTGGTGTTGTCAGCACCACGCTCAGCCAGTGAGCAAACCGGCCATCCCTATATGGGATCCGAACCCGCGGCCTTGGTGTTATCAGCACCGCACTCTACCGAGTGAGCCACGGGCCGGCCCCCGTTTATTTAATATTTTAAGAGAGATGATTTATATGTCTAAACCAATGCAAAAATTGTAGTAATTATCAGTTCAAAACGTATCATTAGTAAAATGTCAGCAGATTCCAGTCAGGCTTATAACTTCAGGAAAACTAATGCTAACACTGAATATAAAATTAGATTTTTGCCTATTTTCTCTCTTTCTGTATTCACATATGCTTCATGTGAATGAGTAATACAGAACTTATTTTCTCTCAATCAAATATATATATCTTACTTGCTTGGGATACTAAGCAACTTCTCCAAATTAGAAAAAATTAGTAATGATAATGGGTAACTTTTATTGAATGTTACTGTAGTCCAGATAGTACCCTTTGCAGCAACTTTATGAGGTAGACACTCTTTTTTTTTTTTTTTGTCTTTTTCCGTGTCCGGCAACGGATTGCAACCCTCAGTCTCGCCCCCGTACCGGACCGGGACCGGCAACGGGATCGCAGCCCTCGGTGTGGGTCCCGCGCCTCGCTCAGCCAGTGAGCGGAAACCGGTCTGTATGTGGGATCCGAACCCTTGGCGGGAGCGCCGCCGCCGCGCTTCCCAAGCGGCGCACTATAGCGGTGCGCCGCCGGGCCGGCCCTGAGGTAGACACTCTTTTTTTTTTTTTTGTCTTTTTCCGGGTCCGGCAACGGATTGCAACCCTCAGTCTCGCCCCCGTACCGGACCGGGACCGGCAACGGGATCGCAGCCCTCGGTGTGGGTCCCGCGCCTCGCTCAGCCAGTGAGCGGAAACCGGTCTGTATGTGGGATCCGAACCCTTGGCGGGAGCGCCGCCACCGCGCTTCCCAAGCGGCGCACTATAGCAGTGCGCCACCGGGCCGGCCCTGAGGTAGACACTCTTGATAGTGTTCTTTTTATAAATGGGAAAAACTGAATATCTGAGTGGTTAAGAAATTGTCTGAAAGGTTGCAAAGCTTATTAGATGGTGAATCTGATCTTTAAACCCAGGTAGTCCAATTCTAGAGAATATGATCTTAACCATTATGCTATATTGCAACTAGAAATAGTGGCAAATTTTTGTTCAAAATAGATGTTAATAAAAGTAATTTTTTTTATTAGTTAAAGTCCATACTCTATTCAGATTTTCTTGTTTTTACCTAATTTTCTTGTTTTAGGATCCCATCAAGGATACCACATTACATTTAGTTGTCATGTCTTGGCTGTGACAGTTTCTCAGACTTTCCTTATTTTCTATAAACTCTTTGACAGTTTTGAAGAGTGTTGGTCAGAGGCCGGCCCGTGGCTCACTTGGGAGAATGCAGTGCTGATAACACCAAGGCCATGGGTTCGGATCCCATATAGGGATGGCTGGTTCACTCACTGGCTGAGTGTGTTGCTGACAACACCAAGCCATCTTTAAAAAAAAAAAAAAAAAAAAAAGAGTGCTGGTCAGAATGCCTCTTGATTGGAATTTGTATGATGTTTGTCTCGTGATTAGACCAGGGTTATGGGATTTGGGGAGGAAGAACCCAGAGATAAAGTGCCATTTTTATCACATCATATCTGTCTTAGTTCTTTTTTTTTTTTTTTTTAAAGATGACTGATAAGGGGATCATAACCCTTGTCTTGGCTCACCCAGTGAGCTAACCGGCCATCCCTATATGGGATCCGAACCTGTGGCTTTGGTGTTATCAGCACCACACTCTCCAAGTGAGCCACGGGCCGGACCTTAGTTCGTTTTTTGCTGCTATAACAGAATACGTGAGTCTGGGTAGTTTATGAAGAACTTTATTTGCTCAAAGAAATTTATTTGCTCATTGTTCTGGAGGCCAAGAGGTACAAGGTCAAGGCACTGGCATCTGGTGAGGACCTTCCTGCTGCATCCTCACCTGGTGGAAGGCGGAAGTGCAAGAGAGAGTGAACTCAGTCCCACAAGCCCTTTTTATAGCAGTGTTAATCCATGTGTGAGGGTTCTGCTAGACACCTCCCATTAGGCCCCACCTCCCAGCACTTCTGCACTGTTTCAAATACGTGAATTTCGAGGGACACATTCAGACTGTGGCACACACTATCAATATAATTTATCACTTGTGATGTTAACCTTGATCACCTAGCTAGGCGGTGTTTGTCAGGTTTCTCCACTGTAATGTATTCTCTGTTCCCTCTTTCCATACTGTACTCTTTGGAAGGAAGTTACTGTGCACAGCTCACACTTTAGTGTGGGGTTATGTTCCTTCTCCTTGAGGGCAGAGAATCTACATACATCATTTGGAATTCTGAACAGGAAATTCGTCTCTTCTGTTTGTTTATTTTGTCAGTCATTCATTTATGTCAGTAAGTACCCATGGATATTTATTTTATACTTTCGGTTATAATGCAGTACTACCTTATTTATTTTGTTGCTCAGATTGTTCCAGGTTGGCTATTGGTAGCTCTTTCAGATGGCTCGTATGTCCCTTTGGCATAGCACCATCAATATGACTTTTTTGTTTGTTTGTTTTTTTAAAGCAGTTCTGCTGCTACTACTAGGATCTGTTTATACTCACAGCACTTCTGACACTAAATGTGTGGTTTTCCATAACAAACAATTCTCCAGTTATCTGTGGGTGCCAACTGGGTGTCCTACAGTTTGCTCAATTCTGACACTAACTACTTGGAGTTAGGACCCCATAGGTTAAAGGCTCAGTCCCACAAAACTGCCCCCCAGACAAGTATACCAATCACTCATTGTAAGTAGTGGGTCTCCAGGTTACCCATACTTCTGTCCCACTTGACTGCTAATCAGGGGTTTCCACAACCTCCTTCAGTTTGATAATTTACTGTAAAGGCTCATAGAACTCAGGAATACACTTGACTTACATTCACTAGTTTATTATAAAGGTCACAAACACAAATGAACAGACTAATGAAGAGTTATATGAGATAAAATCTGAAAGGGTCCTGAGTCCAGGAGTTTCTCTCCCTATGGAGTTGGGGTGTACCACCCTCCTGGCATGTGGATGTGTTCACCAACATGGAAACCCTCTAAACCCCTTTGTTTAGGGTTTTTACGATGGTTCCTTTTTTACGATGGTTCCATAATGTAGGCTTGATTTATTAAATTATTGGTAATTTACAAATGAATCCCCAAATCCTTTACCCTCCCTGGAGGTGGGGGGTGGGGCAGAATTTTTAGTGAACAGTTTCTTTTTTGGTATTGGTCTTCCTGATTATCATTCTGGTTACATTTATTGAGAGCTTATTTATTACAAGCCAACTTTATGTTAATCTCTTTATATGCATGTACATTACTACATTTAATCTTAATAACATCTCTATAAGTTATTATTCTTATTTTACAGATGAAGAAATAGGCTAGTAGGAAGCAGGGCCTGTTTGATCAAATATATAGTTTGTAATAGGGGGCCTGTTTGCTCTATGTTTTGCTATTACCTGCTATCTTAAACTTTTAACCATTTCGAATTTCTGGAAAATCATGTAAAGATCTTGACATTTATTTAAAATCAGTAAACAAATATCCATAAGGAAACTGTTTTTTGTTGACATTTAATACCTTTGAGACATTTTCACGAGATTTGAGCTTTTTAAAAAAGAGGTTTTTTCTGGCTTTTATAATGCAGAAAGTAAAGAAAGCTGTTAAAGTTTACTTTCTGGACTGATTCATTAAAGAACATATCAACTGGGTTATAGAAGGCTTTTAACATTTTGTGACTGTGTGTTTTAAACCACACCAAAAACATAGATAGGAATAGTTGACAGGGAGCTGAAAATTGCAATGCACTTTCTTCTAAACTGTAAAGTGCAGTTGACAGACATCTTTTTATAGACATATCTGTGACTGCACACTGTTTTTAGGCTTGATAATTTCTTCAGCAAGAAAAACCTTTTCTTCAAATTTATGAAAGCTGTTTATGGGTAAAATAGCAAACTATGACAAGACAGAAACCCACCCTGCTCATTTTAAAGCTAAGTTAGAACACATTTTCCTTAAAATGTAGACAACAGCAGTGAAACATGTTAAAGTACATGTTTAGTGAGGAGAGTTTTTATACTACTTCCAAAATAAATGTTCAAACCTTGAACTCTTTATAAAATTGAGAAAGTGACAAATCCAGAAGAGGCAGAAGAGGAAGGAAAACACATTTAGCAAAATTTTATAAGCAACCAGGATTGCATAAGTAAAGGAATGAAATTGACATAGTCCCTGTATTAGCTAACTATTGCTGTGCAACCAATTGCCCCCAAACCTAGCAGCTTAAAACTACAAACACTAATTATCTAACACAATTTCTGGACATAGCTTTGCTGGGTGATTCTGGCTCAGTGTCTAACAAGTCTGGGGTTTACGTAACTGTTGACAGGAAGCCTTGGTTCCTTACTGATTGTTGTCCAGACACATGGGACTCTCCATAGGCCACTTGAATGTCTTTATGGACATGGCATCTGGTATCCCATTGAGTGATTCATCCAAGAGACTGGGAAAGAGACAGAGATCAAGACAGAAGCCATGGTATCTTTTATAACCTAATCTCAGAAGTAACATACCATTATTATTATTATTTTTTTTTTAAAGATGACCGGTAAGGGGATCTCAACCCTTAGCCCAGTGTTGTCAGCACCACGCTCAGCCAGTGAGCAAACCGGCCATCCCTATATAGGATCTGAACCCATGGCCTTGGTGTTATCAGCACCTCACTCTCCCGAGTGAGCCACGGGGCCGGCCCGACATACCATTATTTTTGCTGTTGGTGACATAAGCAAAGCCTGATATAGTATTGGAAGGGACTACACAATGGTGTGAATACCAAGAGATGGGTCATTGGGAGGCATCTTGGAAGCTGGCTGCTAGAGTCTACCCTCTGGCCTCCAGTGATTCACATTCCTCCCACATGCAGAATACACTCACTCTCTCCCAAAGCCCACTAAAGTAGGCCTTCCATCCCATCCCATCATCAGTTCAGAGTCCAGAATGTCATATCTAAATCAAGCCCAGGTGGAGATGAGGCTCCTTTGCTATAGTTCCTTAAGCGTAGTCCCTTGAGTACAACTTCTCTCGATCTGCACGTCTATGAACTAAAGAGACAAACTATTTGCCCCTGACCACCAACATACAATGGCAGAGGATAACATCCACAGACACTTCTATTTAAAAAGGGGGAGAGCACAGCCCTATAAGCCCAAGGTGATGGGTTTAGATCCCCATACTGGCCAGACACACACACACACGCACGCATGCACACACACGCGCACACACACGCATGCACACACACACACACAAAAGTAAATGGGAGGCACACAAGTATCACTGGTTCATAAAATTGAGCAAGGCAAATGTTGGAAGTTTTTTGATTGGGACTCAGTCCTACTATCCAGAAATGATTCTAAGTGGCTCACACTTCTATTTAAAAAGGGGGAGAGCACAGCCCTATAAGCCCAAGGTGATGGGTTTAGATCCCCATACTGGCCACACACACACACACACACACACACGCACGCATGCACACACACGCGCACACACACGCACGCGCACACACACACACACAAAAGTAAATGGGAGGCACACAAGTATCACTGGTTCATAAAATTGAGCCAGGCAAATGTTGGAAGTTTATTGATTGGGACTCAGTCCTACTATCCAGAAATGATTCTAAGTGGCTCTTAGCTCTGTCCTGGGTTCTTCATTCTATCCTCTTTGTCATTGTTCCTTTTATGAGTTGTAGTAACATACATGTTTTGAGGTATGCAGTATTCTAAGCCTGCAATTTTTTTTTTTTTTTTTTTAAAGATGACCGGTAAGGGGATCTTAACCCTCAACTTGGTGTTGTCAGCACCACACTCACCCAGTGAGCAAACCAGCCATCCCTATATGGGATCCAAACCCGTGGCCTTGGTGTTATCAGCACCGCACTCTACCGAGTGAGCCACAGGCCGGCCCTAAGCCTGCAATTTTTGGGAGTGGAATTTTTGGGAGTCCAGAGGTCTTTTTTTCATTTTGTAATGTCTTTGTTCCTTTCAGTCCAGGCAGGAGGTGTTTCTGCAAATACAGTTTTCTTAAGATCTCCATGGGTCTCCCATGAATCTTACTGTCCATTAATCAAAAGTCACATATACAGATTTGTTTGGATAGGCTATTTATTCTCTACCTTAGGCTTCTGCTGAGGCAGCTGGGAAACATTAAGCTTCTTTAGAAGCCCTATTTTTTTTTTTTTTTTAAAGATGACCGGTAAGGGGATCTTAACCCTTGACTTGGTGTTGTCAGCACCACGCTCAGCCAGTGAGCAAACCAGCCATCCCTATATGGGATCCAAACCTGGGGCCTTGGTGTTATCAGCACCGCACTCTCCCGAGTGAGGCTGGCCCTAGAAGCCCTATATGATTGAAAGGATCTGTGGGACTTGGACACACCCTTAAACTCCTTAGAGGTTCTTTCGCTAGTTTGAATGTTGCCTTGAGGCCCCACATTTGATCTTTCTGAGGTCTTTAATAAAGGATTTTACAGCTACATACACTATTCTGCTTCACGTTTCGACTTTGTTTTCCTGGAAGTCCCCTAAATTTGTTCTTTGCTGAGAAGCCGCCTGTTATCTTAGCATCTTTTGCCACCTGGAGAGGCAGGGAATTTTTTATAGCTAGGAATTCCTGGCTTCTTTTTATTTAACAGTCTTTCTTTTAGGTTATCTTTCCTCTCTTGAATTTTATGGTGTGCAACCAGAAGAAACCAGGAAGCACCTTCAGTATCTTATCTAGGTCACCCATCCCTTTAGGCGTATTTTCTAATTCCCTGGTTAACACAGTGACAGTATTGCAAAATTTCTGCTACTACATGAAATGCATCCCTCTTTGCAATTTCCAATGTGATTTTTCTCACTTTTCTTTAAACTCTAACCTACAGCCTACTCAAAGGTCAGCACTGTCTAGCTCCAAAGCCTCTCCCACATTTTTAGGCATTTGTTATGGCAACACTTCACTTTCAGGTACTGTATTAGTATTATTAGTTAGTATTATTTGTATTATTGCATTTTAGTTATCTATTGCTATTATCTATTAGTCATCTGCTTTGTGATTACACATTATCCTAAACTGATTGAGTGGCTTAAAACAACAAACATTATTTCACACAGTTTCTGAAGAAGCAGTTTGTTTAGCTGGGGGGCTCTGGCTCAGAGTCTCTTACAAGGTTGTAGTCAAGATGTTGACTGGGGCTGCAGTCATCTGAAGGATTGACTGGGGTGGAGGATCTGCTTTCCATGGGGCTCTCCATAGGCTGCTTGAGTGCCTTTACAACGTAGCAGCTGGCTTCACCCAGGACTAGTGATTAGAGAGAGAGATATGAAAGCCTTATATTGAAAGAGATATGCCATTACTTCTGTCACATTCTGTTGGTCCCATGGATCAACCCTGATATAAAGTTGAAGGGGACTACACAAGTGTGTGAAAACCAGGAGGCAGGAACCATTGGGAGCCATCTGGACATTGTCTACCACATCCCTGTCTTTAGGAATTTCATAGCCTGAGTTCCTGAGCATTTATTGAGTGCCTACCTGTTCCAAGCATTGTGTTAGTCTGTCACATGTTGTTCATCTGGTGTTTACAATCCTGAAAGGAACTGCTGCCCGCATTTATTGAGTGCCTACCTGTTCCAAGCATTGTGTTAGTCTGTCACATGTTGTTCATCTGGAAAGGAACTGCTGCCCCCAGCTGAAGCCTAATGAGGTCAAGTAACTTGTTCAGAGACTCACAAGAGAACATAGATTTGAACCTAAGTCTGGGGGAAAAGGCTTGGGGGGCCTAGGCCTTAGGTAAAAGAATAGAGAAATGTTTATTAGGATTATTGTTTTTGTATTTACACATGAATTTTCTTCACTGTGTTTATGTTCAGCAGCAGCTGTTTGATGTCTGTTTTCTATGTGGACTCCTCTGGTCAGTTGTCTTTTCTTATATTCTCTTCTCCATATAGCTCTGATCTTTTTGTTTTGTTTTGTTTTGTTTTTAACCTATTTCTCGTTCTTCTACTGACTTTCCTCTCAACACTTTTCATGGAGTCCTTTGGATCCTCCGACTTATTCTAATGTAAATAAACTTCTTCATAAATACTCTTTTTATAGCACACCCTCTCATCTCTTTGCTGTAACTTAATTCTGGCTTTCCTCCCAGAATACCAGTTCTTTGGGTGCCGTCATGGATAAGGGCTAGTCGCTCTCCCGTGCCTTTTTGTCTTCAGTAAGTTGAATCAGCTTACTTCCAATTCCAAATTATTGCTCTTTCACCCTCATATAAAAATTCTTCTTCCTTTGAAATTTCCACTGTCTTAATCATCTTCCGCCCCTCTTTGTCACTGTCATTTGTCAGTCTCCCTCTAGCTTACTCCTTGTTGTAAGAGAAGAGCATGAACAAAGGTAGGGAATGGGGAGGAGGTGGAGGTAGTTTGAGCAGTTGGGTATTAAACAGAGTTATTAACAGTTAACATCTATTTAGTGTTTACATACATATTTAGTATATGTTTATGTACATGTGGTAAATACATATTTTTTTTATTTAATACGTGTTCTTTGAGTGAGGTATTATTATCATTTTAGAAGAGAAAAATTTCTGCGTTCCTTAAGGAAAACAAGTGCTCAAGGCCACTTAGCCAATAAAGGATAGAGCATGATTTGTTTTGGGGTTTTTCTGGATGCAAAGCCTAGTGCTCTTTATAAACGCTGTTATGTTAATGTTCCCAGACTTGGCTGTTCATCAGAATCCCCTGAAGAACTTTGTAAAAATACAGATTCCTGCCCCTACCCCAGACCTACTGAAGCGTGATTTCAAGGGGCAGGGCTTATAGATACATATTTTTAACAAGCTCTTCGGTGATTCCCATATAACTGGCCTGGTACTGGTTCCCTCCTCCTTAAGAATCATTGCATATGGAGTCAAGGCCAAGGCAGGAAGGTTTTCCTATCCATTGCTGAAGATCTTGGACTTTATACTGTAGGTGATGGGGAGTTTCTGAAGGCGTTTCAGCTGCGAAGTCATGTAATCAGATATGCATTTTATGCACACCACTTTGGCATCAACGTGAAGGGTGATGTTGAATGTATTAACTTGCAGGCAAGGCAATAAGAATTTATATCTTCAGATTCCGGTATAGACTGATTTTTTCCTTTTTGCCCACGTTCTGAAATCTGAAAAAATTTTCCCTTGGTCCTGATAACCTTTCAATTGTGTGTTTCTCTTTCTCCCAGCTATATTCTTGAAAGAAACAGTTAAACTCAGTGCCAGGTTTCATTCATTCCTGCCTCTCCCTTACAATCTTGCTTTCACTCCATTACTCCATGTCTTCCCCAAGGTCATCTTTCATTCAATGAATTTTTAAATAAAAAGCTAAACAAATAGAGTTGGCAGTCTACAACATGAAGGGTTAAGACTCCGAGAGTGCATAATTAATGCATTAACTTCATACAGTGTTTTCATAATAATTTTTATATTTATAGTTTATATCTTGAAAAAAATTATTCCACTAAGGGAATAAGTATGGGAGTTTAGTTTATCATGACATGTTAGAATTTAAAATTACACAAGGCTTCAGTTTAACTTCTTTTTTTTTTTTTTAAAAAGATGACCGGTAAGGGGATCTTAACCCTTGACTTGGTGTTGTCAGCACCACGCTCAGCCACTGAGCGAACTGGCCATCCCTATGTGGGATCCGAACCCGGGGCCTTGGTGCTATCAGCACCGCACTCTCCCGAGTGAGCCACGGGCCGGCCCCTCAGTTTAACTTCTGGGTTTAGATTATAATCATGAAAACCTCCCACACGGTTGCATTTACTAGAATAAAAAAGCGCTAAGTCTCTTTCATGTATTTTATGTATCCCTCCTTCCACACCATTTTCTATGTTTTCTATTCAAGCTATATGCTCCTTAGTTTTTTTTTTTCTATTCACTCTATTTTTTTTTTTAAAGATGACTGGCAAGGGGATCCCAGCCCTTGGCTTGGTGTTGTCAGTACCACGTTCAACCATTGAGCTAACCAGCCATCCCTATATAGGATTCGAACCTGTGGCCATGGTGTTATCAGCACCACACTCTCCCGAGTGAGCCACGGGCCGGCCCTGTCTATTCACTCTATTTTTTAAATTGCTTTATTCCTCACTAGGTTTGTTCTTCTAAGTTGTCTCTATAAAGAATGAAAATCAGCCTAATTCTGTTCTTTAAAGTTTTGGGTTAAGTTTTCACTGTTCTGTTTTGTTTTGTTTTGATTGTTATGAAATGTTCCTTGAAGCAGAGTAAGAGAAATATAGTAAAATAAGAGTTGCTTGCAAACCTTCATGTCTGGTTAAAACCCCTACTTTAGTATTATTGCATGGCCTAAAGTTGTTAAGACCCTATGGTGGGAACATATTAAAAATATGCTATAAAAGTGGCCATAGTTGGAACTAATACCTTCGGTAGGAAACAGAAGCTTATGACCCCTGAGTCCTATTTCATTATGAACCGTATAGTAAAAGCAAAATTAGGCAATTGTTTATGCCTTTAAAAAAAAACAACTATATAGAAGATTATGAAACTTATGAGAGTCAAAGCTTTTTCTTATGAAGAATTATAGGTACACAAATCTTATAATGCGAACTCTACTAT
>NW_007736974.1:0-16379 GCF_000696425.1 Galeopterus variegatus
CTGAGCTTTCCCCTCCCCTGGCAGAGCATGGCTCAATGACTGTCCTGTGCCAATGAGCGGAGCCCACAAAAGGCAGCTGCTGCCCATGTGGCACTGTCAAATGAGGGCTCCGGGGGTGGAGTTGAAGCTCCTTGCCATGAGCCAACCTACCCACACCCCACCGGCTTTCCCCCAACTGCTGCATACATCGCAGCACCCAAAGCCCCCCAGTGCCCCTGATGTGCAGCGAGTCTCCCTGAACCCTGTCCCTGGAGCAGCCATTGGTGAGGTTTGGATCCAAGTTTATTTGCTCCCAGGTGGTCTCTTCAGTGGTCCCAGCACCACTGTCTTAAGATGTCACTTCTTTCATAGACTGAATTCTGTATCAGAGTTTTGTGTTTAAAGCCTTTGTGTCTTTTTCCTGAAGGTCCTAATAGTCATCCTTAGGACCAGTCCCTAGAGCTTGGAAAGGTTCAACCTGAAGCCTATACCTGAGGACTGAGTCCTGCTGAGCAGGATGACACCCAGGAAATTTGTAGTGTGGCTCTCTGTGCTGAAGGAGCCCTCGGAGATCATGGAGTCTAGCGTCCTCATTCTATACTTGAAGAGACTCGGGCTTGGAGAGTTTCTGTGAATTCCACAGGAGGAAAGTCCCCTCCAAGCCTCTGAGCCATATAAGCAAGACTCAGCTGGAGCTGGTGGCTTCCTCCTCCTCCTCCAGTTCTTCCTCTACACCTGTCACTCATGGCTTTCCTGCTGACACAGAGGAGGAGGTATACGTGTGTCAGGTGGGCACACACTCACGCCCAGACTGTGAAGGGTATGGCGACTGCATGAGGGGCAGAGAACGGATGAGGACGTGCCTATAAAAAATCCCTCAGAATCCCAATGTACTGATCTGGAAGAGAAGACTGATATGTTCAGTGAGTCTGAAAAGCCTTGAACTTCACGCTGAGGGGGACCAGGAGGCACCATGTAGGGTATCAGCCCCAAGTGGTGGGTCAGGCCAACTGTGTCTTTGGCTGTGGGGGCTTTGGCTGCATGTTTCTCAGTCTGGAGATCCCACCAGAGCACACTTGAGCTGGAGGAGGAGGCTCAGTGTTGGGTGTTCTGTGAGGGGGTGTGGGTGGGGACAGTAGGAAGAGCCAGGCCCAGGGACACTGACAGCCAGCCCAGTGGCTCACTGGGGGACCACCGTGAGGCCCACTGAGGCCAAGGCCACATAGCATGTGAAGACGTGTGAGAACTCACTGTGGGAGCCTGGATAGAATGTGCTGTGTTCTGATTCAGCAGGTCTGCAGCCTGAGATTCTGCATTTCCAACAAGCTCCCAGGAGAGGCCGGTGCTGCTGGTTTAGGGAATGCATCTCGAGGAGTGAAGTTTTTAGGTTGCTTTTTTCCTATACCCTTCCTCCATGCTGCTCCTCAGCTTTCTGAATTCCAGCCCTGGAGGTGTAGGCACAGCCCCGGAGGTGTAGGCACAGCCCCGGAGGTGTAGGCACAGCCCCAGAGGTGTAGGCATAGCCCCACAATCACCCCCAATCCCCCCACTCTCTTCCGGGGCACCTCTCTGATACCTTGATGCATTCTGTATGAAAACCATGGTGACCAGACATGGATGTCCTGGCTGGATGGTCATACATGCAACCCCAAAGACCATCCCAGATACCCAAGGCCAGAAGGCCTGAATGAGGATTTTACCAACCCTGGAGGGGTTGGGGACTTGGGAAGGGTGACAGATTCCTCCCCATGCCCAGGAGAGCCATCCTGTTTGGAAAAACGGATTTCCAGCATGGCAGGGAGCAGAAGATGGTCCTGGCGTCTGAGGAAGGGTCAGCCAGTCTGATAGGATGGTAGGTTGTAAACCCGCCCAGACGTTTGGGTAAGTCTTTCTGATGAGGAGGAAAGACTTCAAAAAGTACTACAGTTTCCTTTCCTTCTCAGCAACCCACAGGTGAAAAAAAAAACTCCAGTTCAGAGAGGATCTAGCCCAGGAGGAAGACTGAATGTCTCCGGCAGGCGGGATTGTTAAAGAGCAAGTCTTGCAGCAGTGTCCTGCCTGCTGCTACGTGTGACACAGCAGGTCCCAGGGAAAACAGGCCACAGCTGGGTTCCCAAGTAATCAATGCAGCATGGACAGACTAGAGCCCACAGCACAGTTAAAATAAAAAAAGGTGTTGTGAGGCTCTGGAAGTCGGGGTGTGAGATGAGAGTCCAGTTCTGGGTTAGAGAAGTATGAAGCATGGTGTAATCACAGGGCTGCAGGCCAGATAATCACCATCTATCCAGTGGAATGATGATTGTGGACAGGACGAGTACCGCACAGCACTGGGAGACAAGCCAAGCAGTGACACGCGTCGGCCCGAGGAAGAAGTTGATGCAAGGAAGAAAAGGGGAAAAGCACTCCGAAACCTGCAATTGCAACGTATGAAAAGCGACAAGTTCAGACTTGGCAGGTGGAGGTGAAGGATCTTGGGACCAGTGCCGGAGGGTGGGAAGCACATAGGTAAGAGACTGAAACGCCATGAGGAATGTCACGCTTTTGCCCATGAGATTCTTCTAGCGTGCAAGCGCTGCTTTTGTATGTGGGGGTCTAAATGGTGCAAGAGAAAAGGTAAACAGGTAGACGGGTGGCTGTGTGGATTTTGCATGCGGTTGGGAGGATGGCGGGGTGGTGGCCCCCACGAAGAGCCAGTACAGAGGGTGAGAGGCAGGTGGGGCCACCAGCCCAGGACCACATGTAAATGCTGCAAATCAGGGGGGTGGGAATGGCTACTGAGTGGGCATTTTGGGGTGCCACATTTCTCTGTCCGGCAAGACACTGACTTCTCTCAGCCCAAAGCGCGAAGCCTCTGTACACTTGAGAGGACAGAGGAAGAGAGAGCAAGTTTGCATCTGAGAAGAGCAGTGTGAAAGTCAATCTTCCCACCCCACTCTCCCTAAATGAGCTCATCTGGCAGATTTTCCTCCCAGGGGACACACCCCAAGCCCCACCCGCTCCTCTCTGGGCTTCCCTGGTGACCCACCTTCCTCCCAGCACCAGCGTTGTCCACGTCGTCTTTGATTCAGTCCTCGTCTGTACACCTCGTCTCCTTGCCTCCCCCTGCCAGTTGCTCACTGGTTCTTGTCACTTCTCCAGTCATTGCAAGTCTCAGTCCTTCCTTTCTACCTGTCCGGGTCCCCCCAACAGGAGCCTGAACTCCACTCCCTGCTCTGTCCCTGGGCTCTCGGACTCTACTCTCAGGGAGATTTTTCTCAAGCACCCTTTGGGTCACGTGCTCCTCTGGTCAATAAACCTTCAGTGGCTCCCCATTGCCAACAGATTAAAAGTCCAAACTCTTTAACTCAGCTTAGGAGGCTCTCTGAAGCATGCTCCCAGCTCCTCCTGCCTCTTCCTGCAAGAGTGTCCTGCTCAGCCCTCTCCTTGCTGCCCAGCTAACATCCTCCATTGTTCTGGAGCATGCTGCACACCCCCTCCCCACCCTGCCACCTCTGGCATGGACATCTCCAGTTGTGGTCCAGTTCAAGTCCTCCTTTGCAGTGGTGACTTTGCCCACTGGGTGCTGGGGTCCCTTGGGATATAGGACCTAGGGAACTCAGTTGCAATTGCACATTACAAGTTTTCTCTGGAGGCCTGAGGGTTTGTGACCGTGTGGCCACCTTGGCCTCCTGGTTTCTGCCTTCTGTGTATCTGCTCTCTCTGTTTATGGTATCATCCTGGGTTTAAGATGCAGTCAAAACTCAATCCTGTGAAATATTTGTGGGTACCATTTTGACTTCATTGAGCAATCAGGAATGTTCTGGGGAGGACCAGCCTTGTGTATGGCGAACATGCATGTACCTACCTACAAGGGTGCCTTAGGCATTCGTGTTTTTAAATGTTCTTCATGCTTCCTTGCCCTCCAATGTTCTCTTCACCCCAGGGTCAGTCTCCAGCCTCGTGTTCGTGTGGACTTGGCTCTTTTTGCTCACCTTCTCTTGCCTCACTCAGTTACCCCTCCCACCCCACCCCTTCCCCCTAACCAAAGGAAAAAAAAAATCACACAGGGCCCCAGCTGGTCACATGCAGTTAGTTCATCCTTTTCCCTGAGCCTTGGAATGGTCCATATCAGGCTCTTGGGACCTCACCTTCTACTATAAGCACTGATCAAACTCTTCCACCCCGACCCCAAGCAAGTAGCATTCTTCCTCTAAGAAGGTTCCAGCTGTTCAGACATTCCCCATGCGCTTGTATACGTATCTGGAATGTCACTAGATCACTCCCTGGTCCAGCATGGTGGCCCAGCCTCCCTGTGGTGGTCCAGCTTTGGTGTGGGCATGGCACGGACTGTTGATCATCTCTGAGCCAAGCCTAGAGTCTCACACTTGGGCAACAGGGAAGTGACACTTTTGATAGTGACAGTGATAGTTGTATGAGGAACTGCGGCTAAGTGACTTTGGGAGTGTTTTTAGAAAGGAGATAGAGTCAACCAACACTTTACTATAAGAGTACTCTGAAAGCACCAGATAATCCAGGTGCTTGAAAAATCTTGCACGAAAGGTGCAGACAGAAGAAGAGGACAATGAAGCAAAATAAGGAAGGGGCCTCCCAGTTCTCCTGCAAGAAAAACCCAGCACTACAGCAAAAGCGGAGTGGAGCCCCAGAGCTGCATGTGCTGAGTGACTTGGCTTCAGAACAAACGCAGTGATTCCATATACTCTCATGAAAACAGTGTCGGAGTCCTTCTGTGTGCCAAGCACTGCTCTAGCAATGGGAAAAAAACCTTGTGGGTTTTTGCTTTCGTGAGATTCGCAGTAAGCAAAAGACAGATATTAAGCAAATAAAAATTGTGTGGTAGTGCTGAGCGCTCTAAGGGATGATGGAGTGGTTGCCTCTACCCAGTGCAGACCACAAGCTCAGGCAGTGGTCAGCCCTGAATCTAACTGGAAGGGACAAGGACTATGGAGGAACACAAGTGAGGCTCAGGAAAAATGGCGAAGAGGTGAAATGTGTCCTGAGTCCCTCATAGGGGAAACTTTCCCAACAAAGAACCTGAAGCCAGTTTCCCAGTGTTCAATGCCCCCGTGGGGATAGGGCTACCTGATTGCTAAGAGAGCCTAACAGCAGAGAAGTGTGCGAGCAGAAGGGGACGCGTTTTCATGGTTCTAATTGGGATGTTTTGCTTATTTCACCTAGCAAGAAGAGGCCTCCAGCTTGGACACCACTGATTTCAAAAAGAACCTGCAGCTGGATCCAGGTTCATCCCAGAAAAGTGGACAGCGAGGGCTAACTGAAGTTTGGGGAGGGATCAGGTTTGTTTCTGCCGTGGGTCAGACAATGTTACGGCATCCTTCCAGGGCAGCTTCTATGAATCTTTTTGGAGGGTGGTGACCTGTCAAGAGTTCCTGGTGGGGAATGAGTTATAGGGTGGCTCTTTCTTTGTAGGAGTAATTTGAGGCCTAGTGTGATATTGCCTTCTTCCAGAGAAGACTTTTCTCTGCTACTGACAGATGCCTGCTGGCTGTACCAGACTGGGACTACCATAATCCTCAAGTTCACACCTTGCAGTTCACTGGATCAACCTGATGACATGAAGCTGAGCTGCAAGTCCGTGGAGGTTGGTTTGGGTCTGGTTCACTCTTATTCTGAGAGTGTAGCCCTTCAGAGCTAGCGTAAAGGAGCTGAGGGGACCCACTGGGTTCCCAGCTTTTGTAGGCACTGGGCTGTGACCCCTGTCTACAAGCTCATCAGAAGCACAGGTTAGTTTCTAAACAGATTCATCTGGATCCGCCAGTGCCCTTAAGGCACGAGCAGCTTTGAGAGCTGGGTTTACTGTTCTGGGTTCTCTTCTCTATGACTGACTCTGCCCAGTAATTCCTCACTATCTTGTTATCTCTTTGATGCCTTTAAGAAGATTGTTCTTCTTTTAGTGTCCCACCCTTCTTTCATAACTGTCCTCAGCAGACAGTTTCAATGGCCTGGTGGGCCATTTCCAGAAGCGGAAGTCTTAGCTACTTTTCTTGGCCCTTCCTCGCCGTGGGGCTTCTCGTCAGTGGCAGAGATGTATGTGCAGGATGGGAAGTGGAGTCCAGCAGAGCTTGGGGGGACGGGAAGGCTGGCTTGGGCTCTGGGGTGAGGATGGAGGAGGCTGGTGCATCTGGGCCATCCAGGAGAGCCTCCAGAACTGACATCTTCATTCACCTCTGCTGAGTCTACATTTCTTGAAGGGACTTTGGGGACAGGGACAGCCTAGAAGGAGAGAAGAAGAGTCACCAGTGCTGCAGGGGCCCGCAGATCTCAGCTGATCAGAGAGGAGGGGTCAAATACCAGGGAGGTATGCCCACAGGCCATGCTCATGGCCCCTGGGATAGAGGTCTTTCTCTTTTTTCTAATGATTACCTTGGCTTTGGACTTTTAGCAGTTTTGGATGCCAAGGAAAACCAGGCTTCTGAGCTTGTGTTAAGGGCTGGATGGAGGTCTTGGTGCCTTCTCTGGTCCTCCTATGTCCTCTAGCGAAAAGAATGCCCTTTGGAAGCCAACTAGCTACCTTTTTGGTAACCACCCTGGGCAGCTCTGTTAGTGTGGGCCCTCTCCAACTTCATAATTCTTACAGGTCTACTTTCAGTTTGTAAGAAACTGATCTATTCATTTATTCTTTCATTCATTTCACAAATATTTACTGAGAACTTGCTATGTGCCAATTCCTATTTTGGGCATCGGGGACACACCAGCCTACAAAACAGATCAAAGAAAAAGGAAAAAACCCTGCACATGTAGATTTCACATTCTCAGGAATATTTTCCTGCATGAGGACACATTTAGAAATCTTTCACTCTCCTAAGCCATCAGGGTAAGATTTTACTCTCCTGTGCTTCAGATCCCCCCACCCCCATCCCTAGGTTTGCTTGTTCTTGTCCAAGTTTGGTTCTCTTCAGGACACATTTGCCAGGAGTCCAGGGTGCATGGAGTTTTTTTTAGCTTCTATCACTAGGCTTCTGGGGGTGGGCAGATCCCTCTGCCAAGTTTATACCTGTGGGGTAGGGCAGGTTGCATAGCAATCCAGAACTCAGAGTCAGACATCCAAGATTTTCACCAAGGGAAGAATCCTGGGTGGGGAGTGAGGGGATGGGCTGCAAGATGGTCAGAGACAGCCTGTGGCTCATTGCCTGGGAGACCCAGATGTCAGGGAAGAGAGCTACAGCAGGAGTTCACGTAGCTGGAACATTAGGACCTGAGACCAGATAATGACATTGCTGGGGTCACTAGTGATGTCTCACTTCAAAAGAGTCCAGCAATTGAAAAAAGTCTTGATCCAGTCATAGCATCTTCTGGATACATTCATTTGCGTTTTCTTTCCGTCACATGGATTAAGAAATGGGATGTATAACATATTTGCATGATTGCAATTTAGCACTTCTCTAAATGTGTAAGTGACTGAGCTCTGTTTAGACATGTATGTCACCAGCAAGGCTGCTGCGCAGGACAGTAGTCCACTGGATAGGTCCCTCCTGTCTGTCCTGGGAGGGAGGCTGCCCTTTCTGCAGCTCATGGGATTGTCTTATCACCAGTGCTACAGAAGGCCAAAGCACTCCCTCGTATTCCTTCCGGTTTCTGCACAGGGCCTTCTGGAAAGTCTGTGATGCCCTGCTGCAGACTTCTGCTTGGATTCATGCTGCCCACGTTAAGAAATGGGAGGTGCAGCCCCCTCGCCATTTTCCCTGGACAGTCCCATCGTGCTCTGCTTAGGTGCTTCAACGAGAGGGGTCACACTGAGCCACATACAGTCTTCAGAAATGCAGAACTCAGAGTCAGACATCCAAGATTTTCACCAAGGGAAGAATCCTGGGTGGGGAGTGAGGGGATGGGCTGCAAGATGGTCAGAGACAGCCTGTGGCTCATTGCCTGGGAGACCCAGATGTCAGGGAAGAGAGCTACAGCAGGAGTTCACGTAGCTGGAACATTAGGACCTGAGACCAGATAATGACATTGCTGGGGTCACTAGTGATGTCTCACTTCAAAAGAGTCCAGCAATTGAAAAAAGTCTTGATCCAGTCATAGCATCTTCTGGATACATTCATTTGCGTTTTCTTTCCGTCACATGGATTAAGAAATGGGATGTATAACATATTTGCATGATTGCAATTTAGCACTTCTCTAAATGTGTAAGTGACTGAGCTCTGTTTAGACATGTATGTCACCAGCAAGGCTGCTGCGCAGGACAGTAGTCCACTGGATAGGTCCCTCCTGTCTGTCCTGGGAGGGAGGCTGCCCTTTCTGCAGCTCATGGGATTGTCTTATCACCAGTGCTACAGAAGGCCAAAGCACTCCCTCGTATTCCTTCCGGTTTCTGCACAGGGCCTTCTGGAAAGTCTGTGATCCCCTGCTGCAGACTTCTGCTTGGATTCATGCTGCCCACGTTAAGAAATGGGAGGTGCAGCCCCCTCGCCATTTTCCCTGGACAGTCCCATCGTGCTCTGCTTAGATGCTTCAACGAGAGGGGTCACACTGAGCCACATACAGTCTTCAGAAATGTCACTAGCACCCCCTTCCCCCGACACCATCACTGCTTTCTCTTCCCTCATCCCAGCTCCTGTTAGGAGGGACTGCCCCCCTCCCCTCCTCTGTCTGAGCTTGTGTATTGGAGCCCCTCGGCATTCAGCAGGGTCAAGGGCTTCGCAGACACCAAGTTGGTGAGTCCTCACCTCCCAAGAAGGTAGGGGTGGTTAGGATTAGAACTGTAGCGGGTGCGGAGGGAGAAGGCTGCCAGTGTGTTCCTTTCTAGCCCCGAGGTCTAGATCAGCTTCCCAAGGTTGCTGGGGCACCATCCTCTCTCCCCCACAGAAAACAGTTTCCGGGTAGCAGTGAGGGGCGGCCTCAGGCCTGGTAAAGTTCCTGTGGCCCAGAATTAGGGGCAGATGGGCGAGACACCGGTGGTTTTGTGCCTTCCTTGAGGCAAGAGGTCCTTTTCCAGACAGGAGGGCAGCTCGCATGTCTCAGTGGACCTGCTTCCACACCTACCACCATGAATACAGCAGTTAGTGAGGGTCTTCCAGGTTTGGGCATATTTTTGGGTATTTTAACAGGAGTTGGGGAGAGGCTATCTATATCAGGTTCTGTGGTGTGTAACGTGCCAACGCACACTTTACGTGTATTTTAGTGTAAGCTCTTGAAACATCCTAGAGGGTTCAAGAGGACGTCTTGGCAGCTGATTGAGGGGAAGTATCTTTTCCCAGCCCAGGTACCCCCTGGCATTTCTTGGGGTCATGGATGGTGCTATGCTGACGACAGTAGTTTTCTTCCTAAGACCCAATTCCCTTCTAGAAGAAGAATTCTAAACGTGGAAGAAAAGCACCATCTCTCTTTCCAGAACCCCTTGGTTTTTCTCTTTCATACACCACAATAGCATCGTGACAGGGTTCTCCAAGGAGCTTGGCAGGCAAGAACAAGTTTGGTTACTACACTGGATTGCTTTTCTGAAGTCCACTAAAAAGTACCATTGATTCTGAGAGGTCACTCAAAACATACACCTGCCTCTCTGGTAACCACCATGTAATGTGGAAATGAATGGATCCAGAAGATACTGTGACGGGATGTCTTGAGCATCCTGAAGCCTTTCTCTGAGCTCAGTGTGCTTCTGTTAACAAATTCACTCAGAGTCAATCAAGGTATACCCAGAGCTGAGACATGGCTGAGCAGTGTCCTGCAATAAACTGTTGATACTTTTCTCTTTACTGTATGGCATATTCATTAGGGCAAGGACTGGGTTCATCTTCAATTTTGTATCCAGTTCTCCTTCCAGTGTGTCTACCAGGCAGCCTCTCTGGAGGTGTTTGTTGAACGAAGAACAATCCTCTGTTAGATACCTCCTTAGAATGAATTTCCAAATGTGCCTTCAAGTTCAAATGGAGATACACCTAGCAGAAGCTAACACCTGCAAAGGATTTTAGAGCAAACTTATGAATGTGTAACTCTTCATTTAAATTTCCACCTACTTCTCTCTTTTCCTAGGTTAATACCCAGAATTGTAAGTCACTGGGTATCTAGTCATTCAGCTAATTGATACAGGAAAACTCAGGTCTTTGAATTATGTGAGGCTAGGCCAAACTGCTGTCACAAATAGACCCAAAATGTAAGGGCTCAAACACAATACATATTTCTTTCTTTCTCACATAATAGTCCAGGGCAGATGCTCCAATTGTTGGAGCGGGGGCGGGGGAGGAAGTTCTGCTGTCTGCGTGCCCTCAGAGACCAGGCTGAGAGTGGCTTTGCCATATTCAACAGCTGGCTTCCAAGGTTGCTATCATCACTGCCATCATCATTCCAGCTCATGGGACATGGGAAAGAACGTAGAGGAGGACATCTGGGAGGTTTCATGGCTACGTGGAAGTGGCATGCACCCCTACTGCTCACATTGGAGAGAACAGAGTCACAAGGCCACACCTAATGTCATGACTGGGGAATAGGGTAGCAGCTCATCAGCCACACACCTATCAACCTTGGCAATGGAGGATGCGTTTGGTGGCAGTAGAGAGACTTACTGATCTTGGATTAGGGAGAGTTCTTAGGTGTCTCCTCATCCAATGGCTGAGCCAGGACAAGCACTAATTTTCCTGCTTGATGTGCTCCCTGCCCTGTTACATGTCTAAGGTCATTTTCTGATGTAGGGCACAGAGGAACACTAAGCATTGGTCTATGGGAGGAAAACAGGAAGAGTCTCTTCTTTCAACACACTCTTTGCCACTTGATAAAAATGTTGACGCAGAGGAGGGAGAAAATAAATCCAGAGAAGCTTCCTTCATGAGGAAGCCCATTCTTTGTGACCCTGGGAGGACAGGATTGTGCCACCTCCATGCTTTTGTCATCCTAGGGCTCACAGAATGGTGCCACGTCACTGATGATGTCACAGGATCCCCGGAAACCACGATCACCACTTGAATCGTCACTGCTGCTGCTAGCTGGCTGTAGTTGCATTTCTAGAAGGATAATTGTTTTTGTGATTCTGGAGAAACCTAAACCTGCAGTTGACTTTAGAAGGCTTTCCTGCATTCTCATTGCCTATCTCGTGAACAGTCTTTCTCCTTAGCTTGGCTGACCTAGCTTCTTCACGCCCCCACTCCCTGCCAATACGTTTATTTACACAACCCCCCAGTCCTGGCCTGGTGGTACCTCCAACAGTTCTTGGAGTTGCATATTCCTATCACTTCACCTCCCCGTGCAGACCACACCAGCCATCTCACTCCATAGACTCCTGTTTTGGCCACTGTGGGTGCTTATTCACTGCTTGGATTATTGCATACATTTTTGCAATATTAATCATGTCCACCAAGTTAGTTGCATATTCCTATCACTTCACCTCCCCGTGCAGACCACACCAGCCATCTCACTCCATAGTCTCCTGTTTTGGCCACTGTGGGTGCTTATTCACTGCTTGGATTATTGCATACATTTTTGCAATATTAATCATGTCCACCAAGTTACCCTGCATGCTCCTGGAATGTTTGGAATTTGTCTTGTCTTTTGTTACTTCCTTAGGCTGCGGCACGGGGCAGTGAGCATCATGTTTGTAGACAATGTGCGAGAGCTTGGGAGACTCTGCAGTGACTTGAGCCGGGGACGTAGTTGAATATAACCTTTGGATGATAGTGATTGGTAAAATCCCTGGTGGCTAGGAGCAGAAGAGGAGACTTGGCAAGAGGAGAGAATGACAGAAGGAAGGGCTCCCACTTCACTCACAACAGTGCACACAGACATAGCTGGGCTAAGCCCTAATGGGCTATGCCTGACGGCCTTGGACTGTCTGGGCAATGCCAGGGTGCTGGCCAGCTGAGGGATGCTGCTGGAGGCTGGCGGGCATGTTCCTGGAAACACTCAGCCCAGTGTATAAGAAAACAGCTTCCCAAAGAGATGGGGAGTCCGGAAAGCAAGGAAAGCTAGGCTTGTGGAAGGGCTTTGGGCCTCTCACCTACCTTTCCTACCTCACCTGCCTAGGGGCCTTCCAGACAGTGCTGCTTGCCCAGATAAAGGATGGGACGGGGAGGGGCACCATCTGTATATTGTGTCAGAAAAGGTGTCAGAGGAGCTCAGGCTCATCCTCTTTAAGCTGGAATTGAAAAGACTCTCAACTGACCCTAAACTCCGATCATTCAGGATATGGGTGATAAGCTCGCTTCTATTTGAAACTCAGGGTCTGTGTGGGAGCCTAGGATTCCTTGAGCAATTGTCCCATGGGGTAAAAAGTGTTTCCTCAGCAGGAAGGAGGAAGAAGTGCACAGGAAAGCCTTAGAAGACACAGCTCTACCCTGCAAATTGACTTCGGACCTGGATGTAGGATGAGAAAGTCATCCTCTCACCTCCTAGAAGGTTCCCTCGGAAACTCCCCCCTCTCCTCATGTCTTTCTCACTGGCACTGCTCCCCCACCCCCCATCTCCACCCAGGGGCCATGAGATTTTTTTCTCTTCAACCTAAAAAGTGACAGGAAGTATGCAGGGGTGGGCGCTGGAGAAACATGGGCGAGATTCTGGAATGAAATCTGTAATATGGACTCTGCTGAGACCATTCAACATGTGCCTTTTTAAGGGTCCAAATCCCAGTAGCAAATTTTGCAGTGTCAGCTGCCTCTCCCCTGGCAGCCCTCCTTTACTATGATTCCCCAGAGAAATGCAAGGAAGTCAGGGTGATCATGCACACGTCTTAATTCTGAGCATTTCTCTTTAACACCTCAGACGAGGCTGCTGGAGTCCCTGGGACGCCACCCACCTTCCATGGCAGTGCTTTTTAAACTGCCAGTTGCCACCCAATGGTGGCTTGTGAGATAATTCAGTGGGTCTTGCACAATGTTAAAATAACAGTAGAACAGAAAATATCAGAGCCTGGCACACAGTAGGTAGGTATTGTTTTGTGAAACTTATGTTTCATCTTTAGGTACACCAAAAGGTCTAATGGGTAACCACAGAAGATGTGTTTCTTACTGTGGTCCTGGCTAAAAAAAAATTCTGAGTGATTCTCTCAGAGTGTCTCAGCTGATGCCAACTAATCCTGGAATTATGCAGAGTGAGGGTGAAGCCCAGAATGGGGGTGGGGAGGAAGATCCCAAAGAAAGTCTTGACCCTTTTTATCTGCCCTGACCACTTCTTGCAGCAGGCTCTGCAAGAGTACCTGGCTAGAAAGGGCTACCTTTTGGGAATTTAATAAAAAGGGATTCAGTGGTTAGCTATAAAAGTGTTAATGACATGCCCAGGGCTTTTCTTTCTCCCTGGAACCCCTGTGAACTTCTGAGATGCACAGCCTGGCAGAAGATAACCCTGCTGTGGCTTGGAAGAAAGGAGAGAGGAGAGGCTGGCCTGCCTCACTCCTGCTTTCCCTTCCCTTTCCCAGGCCTCCTTCCCCACCACCCCAGGGGGAGGGAGATTGCAACAGGCAGGCAGGGCAGCCATCTGGTGTGGTGGGAGGTCCCAGTATCTGGTAGCCTCTTCCTGCTAGGTCAGATCCACAGTGGCCTAGGAAGACCTTTTGGGGTAGAGAACAGTGCTTTGGGGCAGGGGGGCGGGGGGGGGGGCGGACTTCAGTCTCATGGTCTCACACCCTTTATGTCTAAGTCTAAGAGTGACAGGTGTGGCTTGTTAAAGACACAGGAGTTAAAAACAAAGGCATGGGGACAAAGAGATGGGCTCTGCAGGACCCCTAAGAGTCAAAAAGGGGCAACGAGGAGGCCCAGCAGCACTGGAGAGCTTCTTAGCAGAGCCATTGCAGAGCTTTGTTATTATTTTCCCAAATGGAAGCATCTTTACAAGATCAGGTGTCAGACTTTGCCCAAGGTACCAGCTACAATGTGGCTAAGAAACCTTGCCTGAGGCAATTTCTTTTGACTCTTCAGGGTCAGGGTTTCTATTCCATTGTGGTGTTGTACTCGTTGGTTTGCTCACTGTTGGGCTAGAAAAGGCCTCTGCAGGCCTCATGTCTATGAGAAGATGGGGAAGTGGAAATGTCCCCAGCCAGTTTCCTCTCAGATTTCCTCCCAGGTCGCAGCAAGGAGAACTGACTGGGAGGGGCAGGTCTCCGCCCCACCTGTCCACATGGAGGTTCCCTGAGAGTTTAGGGAATACGCACCTGCACATGCATCTATGCGGACTGTTTGCCATGACCCCCCACCTTTGAGATATTTGTTAGGGTTACTACACACCCCACAATGTAGCGACACACGGGCATCTCTACCTGTGCGGGGTCTTCAGAGTCACGTCTTTGGAATGCGTGACCACCCTGTAAACTAAACTAATGGAATCTTTCCCAAACATCTGCTCTTAAAACTAAAACAAACAACCCCCCCCCCAAAAAAAAAACCCCTCTCAAAACAAAAAAAACGCAGATTAAGCAAAAGAGAAGAAAAATAAATCCAGGGAAATAGGATAGGCTCTTCAAAATAGCTTTTTCAGAAGCATGTCTTGCTTGAATTGGGAGGTGGGGATGGTGCTGCGGCCACATTTCTGTCTGCCACGGGCCCAGGCTGCCTAGACCGGCGCCCTTGATTGAGTGAGTTTCGAGTGTGTGTGGCATTAAAACCCAGGGTACTTCTGGCTGGTTAGCGAGAAAGCGGTGTGGACTGGCCATGCCAAAGAACATTTAGTGGTTTCCACCGACTATTTAATTCGGCACAGAAGACTCTGCCGTTCTGACTGGAACCTCTCTCTCAGTATTTATTACTTTTCTTACACACCTCCCTTCCCACTGGCCATGCAGATCGTGCCCTGTGTATATCCATGTCCTCCTTGTGGTTATGGCCCCTCCTGTCATCTAAACAGCAATCTTTCCATCCAGCTGGGCTGGGAACCCTCTTTTCTCTCCCAGTTCATTGCAGTTATTTCTGTCTGCGCTGCGCTGTCATCCTGTTGCTGCCTCTTGTTTTGACTTAGATTTAATCTTGTGTTTTAAAGCAACATCTTCTGATTATGAAATAATTTATACATTTTACAGAGAACATGAAAAATACAGGAAAGTATAAGGAGAAAATCAATAGTCATTCCTAATTCCATCCTTGGAGATAGCTGTCCTGCACACACATATATATATATGTGATGGTTTTGCTGCTTATCTTTTTTCTGTGTATGTTTCTATTACATGTGACAGTTTATTATATTTATGTCACACTGTCGATGTATTTTCGTCTCTCGCTTTATCCACTTAAGGGTATCAACACAAGTATTTTCCTAGTCAGGACTCTTCCCAAACTACACAAATATTCTATTGCATGAGGGAGGATTGTAATTCAATTATTCATCATTTCCAGAAAGGTTGTGTTTACTTACGCTCGCATCAGCAGTGGATGAGAGTGCCTGTATCACATCAAGTGTCATGAATGACTATCACATTATCACTATAAGATGAATTTAGGGGGAAATACCAGTGAAAGATACAGCAAAAGATGCAGGGCAGGCAGGAGAGCCTTCAGACCGACTCTGGGCCGACAAGAGAGGAAAAGATTGGGTAGAAGAGTGTCCAACTGCAGTGTCATGCTAAGAAAACTTTGGGCAGGGGATGAGGATTCCCTATACCAGTCTGTTGCAGGAGGAATTCTGTGAGGGCAGGAATGGGCTGGTGTGAGGACCCTGTTCCTGCAGCAGCTTTGGCGGGGGATCACCGGAGGGCAGTAGCTGAAGGCTGTCAGTCAACACTGCTTCCCAGGGGCGGGTTCTCTGGAAGGAGACCAGACCCACACATCCCCTTCTCCCCCATGGCCACCCCACTTTACCTGATCAACAGTCAATATAGTTAAAACCTTTAATTATTAACTGCAAAAATGGTCTCATTTTGCTGGTTTGCATTTTTCTGATTAACCTTGAAATCAAGCATTTCCCACGAATTTAATTACATGCTAGTATTTCTCCTAAGAATGGTGTGTCTGGGTTCTCTGATGCCTGTGATGTTTTCCTTATTGACGTGTAAGAATATTTGCTATATTAAGCCCGTTAACTCTTTATTCATTTCCTTGAAATATTTTTAACCAATTTCTAATTTTCCTTTATATTTTATGTAGGATATTTAAAATATGTTTTTAAATAACCCTTCTGTTATGATCACTTTCATTTACCTCATGTTCAGAAAGCCTTTGCTCATCCAGACTTTAGTTAATATACACCAATATTTTCTTACAGATATTTTTGGATTCATTTTTTGCATTTAATTAATACACTGGGATTTTTGTGGGGCATATGGTATAAGGGAGGGATTAAACTTGATTTTTTTCCCAATTTAGCCACTTTTTATAATTTTACTTTTAGGTAATCCAACCATTAACCATTGCTTTCTGGTGATTCTTTTCCCAGATTTAACTTTTTTTTTTTTTTTTCCTTTTTGTCTTTTTTCGTGTCCGGCAACGGACCACAACCCTCAGTGTCGCACCCGTACTGGACCGGGACCGGCAACGGGA
>NW_007736974.1:17379-21832 GCF_000696425.1 Galeopterus variegatus
GGACCGGGACCGGCAACGGGATCGCAACCCTCAGTGCTGCGCCCGCCCCTCGCTCAGCCAGTGAGCGGGAACCAGTCTATATGTGGGATCTGAACCCTCGGCGGGAGCGCCGCGGCGCACTGTAGCAGTGCGCCACCGGGCCGGCCCCCCAGATTTAACTTTTTAAAACATGTAACAGATTTCAAGACTGTCTGGTTTGCGTCATTGATTCGCCTGCAGAATCTTGTACCAGCTCCACACTATTTTAATTACTGTATCAACAATAATAACTATCTCATAGGGAAGGTACCTCCTTGATATTATTTAAACACCTCTTAACTCTTCTCATCTTTTTTATTTCACCTTCTAGAGTTTTATCAAGTTAAAAAAAAAAGTTTCCACTGGGACTTAATTTGGATTGCATTTCATCTAAAAATTGAAAGCATTAATGGCATTAATGTATCCGATATTTGAATCCAAGGTTATATCCCTTTATTAACTCTTCTATTAATCTCCTTAAAAAGTTTGTTTTTAATATAGATCTCGGACATTTCTCATTAGAATTGATTCTGAATTTATTTCTACACTCTTGTGAATGCAGTTTTGTCCCTATATTTTCTGCTAGTTATTGGAATAGGAAAGGTATTGATTTTGGAGGTTTTGGTATATTTATCCTGTATCTGACCACTTCCCTAAATTCGTACTAGTACTAACAATTTTACAGTTGATGTTCTTCTAGAACCTTGGTGCACACTCATAGTCTACAAATATCAGGCAATTTGTTTCCTTCTTTCTACTGTAGGGTTTGAAAACAAGTCAGTGTGGGTCCTGTTACCTCAGTTGTTTTTGAGTTATGGGGTTGAATTTAGTTTTACATTTCAAATAACTTTAAACGACAGCATGTTATATTTTTGTGTTTATCAAAATGAAGAATGGGTTTAGAAACCTTTGCTAAACGAACAGGATGGCCTGTATTTCAGTAGAGTTCTCATGCTTTCTCACTTGAGTGGGTATATAGTTCCTGAAAATTCCAGGAGTGCTGTTATCCCAGGATGCTGTTTTCCCTTAATGCTGTGACAGGCAGTACAGCCAGAGTAGGAATGAAATCTTCCAGGAAATGTGTCATGGGTCGGAGGAGCATGGGGTTGAGAAAGCACACACAGGCAGGCAGGGCCAGTGTTTCCCCCTGAACATGCCAACCAACAAAAAGTAACCCTAGACAAACCGTTGCCAGACTGTCCTCATCACAGTGCCTTTAATCAGGTGTTCCAGGAGATATTTCTCAGCTGTTGGTTCATATACTCTGAGAGGCACATGGAGGGATTAAAGGAGGTAAATATCTAATTTTAAAAAAAATTTAAGGGCTGGCCAGTTAGCTCAGCTGATTAGAGTGCGGTGTTATAACCCTAAGGCCAAGGGTTTGCATCCTGGCACCGGCCAGCTGCCAAAAAATGGAAAAAACCTTAAGTGTTTCTAAACAATTCCCCTTTAAAGCAAAGTGTGGATGCTGTGTGTGTGTTGACTGTATCTGTGGGGTAGTTCAGGGCCACTGTAGACATCTTCAGAACTCAAGTCCTGCAGTGGCTTAACTCAGTTGATCCCTGCTAGGTACCGTGACGCTTTCTGACCATTAGCCATGTTAACTCTTTTGCTTAGTCCTCTGTTATTTGCTTTAGACCCATAACCAACTTGTCAGTTAAAAATAGGAAGCAAAGAGAATCTTGATGGTAAATTACAAGTTAGTGCGGAGCACAAACACGAAAATGATTCCACCGATTTGCTGCAGGATAACCCTTGCCAGATCTTTAAGTTACACTCACCAAAATCCTTAGTTTGAAGAATATTTCGAAGCACTCTTACATCGAGAAGTCTCTGGCACCTCAAAAACCAGTATTCAAAAGGAAAATGAACATGCATCTCAGGAAGTTTGGAATAAAAGGTTTCCTTTGCTGCAGTTATGTGTAGAAATGTGGAACAGACATTATCATTCTCTCTTATCATTTAGAAACAAAACATAAAAATTATGAAAATGGCAGGGTTTTTTTCGGTGCACAAATTCACGCAATTAAAAAAAATCATACCATGAAACCAGCCCTGATCTATTTTTGAGGATGCAGACATTATCATTCTCTCTTATCATTTAGAAACAAAACATAAAAATTATGAAAATGGCAGGTTTTTTTTCGGTGCACAAATTCACGCAATTAAAAAAAATCATACCTTGAAACCAGCCCTGATCTATTTTTGAGGATATGACATGTGGTTAAATTTCAATCTACCTTTACAATTTTTATTTGATTTTTTTCAAATCAAACACAGGACCTCATTTCGAAACAGTTGTTGATTGGGCTTTTTCTTCTAGCTGGACACATTCTGAAAACAGGTGTAAGCAGATGTACCTTACCCTACAAACACATTTCTGAAAATCATTATAAAATGCTCAACTAACTTTGAGCAAATTAGTTTCCTGTATCCTACAAGAAAGACATGTTTTCAAAATGTCACCCAGTAAGTAAAAGTGTTGACATGCTGTGTAATAGCTGATTAGAAGTAGGACCAGTTGTCTATCAAGGTATTTCTAATTTATGGGAATGAAATCAATCGTGTTATTGCATAGAAGAGAACTCAACCACCCCTACTTCTCTATAGTGGGGGGGCTATATTGTATCTGGTTCATCTAAAAGTGGTTCCAAATTACTGGCAGATATGAATGAATGACAGCTGACATTCCTATTTACCCACACTAGAAATTCTTGTCTGATAAAAGACAGTTTCTATGTGCCTTATTTGGTTGTTAAAGTACAGGTTTCCCACCTGTATCCAATACAGGGATCTGAACTGATCTCGTGTAGCACATTTCAAAGCATTTCTTATCAATGGAGTCAAAACTCAGGACAAACTGCAGCCTTATGTTATTTCTAACAGATTTCTCCTTGGGTTGATAAACAGCATGCCTACTATCTTGAGGTCACTATGCTTAAATCGTTGTCTCATGTGTACACTAGCCAAAGACATCTATAACTTGGATTTAATTAGGAAAGAAAAGGCATTTATTAGAACTTTTTTTTTTTTTAAAGAGGACCGGTAAGGGGATCTCAACCCTTGGCTTGGTGTTGTCAGCACCACGCTCAGCCAGTGAGCAAACCAGCCATCCCTATATAGGATCCGAACCCGTGGCCTTGGTGTTATCAGCACCGCACTCTACCGAATGAGCCACGGGCCGGCCCAGAACTTTTTTTTAAAAATTCAAAATTATAAAAGTAAATCATGAAAATAGCTGCTTATTGTAAAAATATCAAATATGAAACTATAGCTACTAAAAAGCAAATGCTCTAATTTATCGGCTCCCATCCTTCCTTCTCCCCAGTACAACTCCCTTCCCTGGGTCTGATGGGTAAACTCTGGTCCTCCACCAAGGATTTATTTTCTCTGAGTTTTTGTTGTTGTTGTTGTTTTGTTTTTTAATAGCAGAGACATTTATAATAACAATTTGATAAGATGTAGCCTTTGACCTGGAAGATTTTTTTTTTTTTTTTTTGGTTGGGGTTGGTATCAACAGTTCTCACAAGAGAGTTAAATTAGAAGGAGCGATCACTTGATAGGCAGTGAGGGAGGAAATCTCACCCTTACATGTTTACTGGAGATTGCTGTTGAGAGTTGGCTACAAAGCAACGTGTGGCCAGTGCAGCTTGACATATTTATGTTTCTAATCATCCCAATTAAAGATCACGTATTTAAAAAAGAGCGGTAAATGGAGCCAAATGTGATGTAATCTATGATACTTGGCCCCAGAGTAGCAATGAAGTTAGTTTTTTTTTCAGATTTATACTATGTACCACATTGAACACGATCAGCACTATTTATGAATAAGAGGGTTGAAGACTTTTCTGTTTAGATTAATAATCTGTTTCTAGGAGAACAACCCATGGGAAAGTATTCCCCCCTGCAGCTCTAAGTAGGTAGGGCCCCATTGCCTATAGTAAAAAATACCTTAGAATTTTGGTTTAGATAATTAACTCTTTAGTGCGATATACAGAATAAATAAAAGATCACCAAAAGATGACCATATTCCCCAGGCAGACAGAATGGACCAAATATATAGAAGTAATGTAAATGCAGCTGGCTTCAGTTTTTTTAAATTGAGAGAAGCTAATCTCTTCCCTTAAAAAACCCACTTGAGCATTCTTCTTAGTTATGCAGTGTATTAGACTGTTCTTGTTGCTTATAACAAAATACCTGAAACTGGGTGATTTATAAAGAAAAACAAAATTTATTGCTTACAGTTTCTTTCCTTTTTTTTTTAAAGATGACCAGTAAGGGGATCTTAACTGTTGACTTGGTGTTGTCAGCGCTACGCTCACCCAGTGAGCTAACCGGCCATCCCTATATGGGATCCGAACCTGTGGCCTTGGTGTTATCAGCACCGCACTCTCCCAAGTGAGCCACGGGCCGAGAGAGAGAGAGAGAGAGAGAG
>NW_007736974.1:22921-23380 GCF_000696425.1 Galeopterus variegatus
ATCCAATCACCTCTTCAAGGCTCCACCTTTCAATTACCATAATAGGATTTCCCACCCTCCTCACGGTCACAGTGGGGGCTGAGTTTCCAATAAATAAAACTTGGGGGACAAAATTCAAGCTTCAGTGAATTTGAGGGGGACATAATTCAATCCGCTACATGCAGAAACAGAGTAAGCACTCATTTTAAAAAAATGGATTTAGAGTGTTCCAGAACCTTCTGTGACTTGCCCCAAATCTCCTGAATGCAAAGCTAATTAATTCCATGAGGAAGCGGGCCTATTTTCATAGGAGCTAGGGTCTTCTGGGAAAGACTCCAACTCCAGTTCCAGATATCCAACATTCTGTGTTTTTTGGGGGATAGATAGAAGTGGACCAAATTAAGGCACAGTATAAAACCTTGAGAAAAGACTGGTGACCCAGGCTCACTATAAGCAAGGTGCAAGGAGGGCGTGAGTTGG
>NW_007736974.1:23564-42427 GCF_000696425.1 Galeopterus variegatus
TTGAGAAAAGACTGGTGACCCAGGCTCACTATAAGCAAGGTGCAAGGAGGGCGTGAGTTGGGGGAAAGGGTGGGATTCTAGTATAGTGTGTGTTGAGGGTGGAGGCGACTCGTACCCAGCCACACAGGCACACTGGATGTGCTTTGGAAATAGTGACTGAGTGTGCTCAAGGGTGGAATTACCCTGGAATGAGTTTAACGCTGTGGAAGTGGGACGATCTTCCCTTGAAGAAGCCTTTAGCCAGTACAAGGACCAGCAAGGAAATCATCGCTGCTGGATGAGCATGTGGGGGGAACTGCTTACGGTCAGTGTTCAACAGTGACACCATGTGACAGCAAGACCCAACAGTGAAAGAGAACCAGTCAGAATCCAGCTTTCTTTAACCATGACATTTCAAAGGGCCGACACTATCTTCACAAAGAGTGAAAATCCAGTCAAAGTCCAAAGCAGAGTGGGGCTTGTTCAATCAAATTCCTGGAAGTAAAACTTTCTGGTCAAATGAGGTACTTCTCAAGGACTCTCACTAGAGATTCGCAGCAAGAAGCAAGGACAGCGTTCAGACCCATTAGCTTTGTGCATCCTGAGAGGTGAGCTGGCTGGGGGTTCGGGCTGCATAACAGATTCAGCTGGGTGTTATCTGGGGGCAAATGCCCATTTAGATCCACCCTAGGGAGTGTGGCTTTCCAGTTGTGAGTAACCTACAAGTAGTTTGGACTAATTTCAGTTGTACAGCCACAGGTAAAGGGTATACAGGCTGTAAATTGGACACCAGAATGGAACTTCACTCTCTGGAGGGATTTCTGAGCACATCCCATCCCTCTGCCCACCTGCTCAGAGAGGAAGGACTGGGAATAAGACCCATACCAGAAGGGTAAGGCCCCCCGGGGCAGGTAAAATGTGGGCAAAATTTCCATTTCTGGAATTAGGCTCAAAACCATGTAGGCCTTTTCAAGAACAAGTCATAGAAATGTAGCACAGAGAAGGGCCCAACACAGAACAAAAATCTAGGGACCCAACCTTTCTGTACCTGAAAGGTTGTTGATCGTTCTTGCTGTGTGGTTGCCGTGTTTCTCTTTAGCCTGGGGTCTCATGGAAGGGAGTGTTGAGGTCTCAGGTCACAGGAAGCCCCAGTAACCATTCAGCTCAGGTCACAGGAAGCCCCAGTAACCATTCAGCCCCCAAAGGCTGCTGCTAGCTGGTGTGAATGTGAGAGTTCCTGCCGCAGAGCCCTTTTATCTCATGCTTTGGAAGGGAGCTGGGGAGAAACCATCATCAGCCAACTAGTACAGTTGTAGAAGGCTCACATTCAGCTGGGAAAAGAGAGAACTGAAATGTCCTAGAGCCTCTTTCTCTAGTTTAACCTTCATTTCTCTCAGATCACTCTGGGCATTTTCCTACCAGCACTTATCAAATTGTAAATATAAATTCAGGCAATTATTTGATTCACGTGTCTTATCCCTCTAGTCTGCTGGTTTTCTGAGGATAGGGGTCCTGCCTGCTCATTACTTTACTCTCATGAGTGCACAGGAGATTTAAGGGTGTGTAAGTGTGTACCTGTCAGCCCTTCAGGTTGCAAGGTAGAGAGGGAGATGGTGTCAAAGATGAGGAGCCAGGCAGGGAGAGGGGCTGGCTTACCTAGGACGGGGAGGGACAGAGCTTCTGACCACAGCAGCTGGCCAGGTGGTGTCTGGGGGTGCTGGAGGCCATTTTGGGTTGGTGGGCTGCTCAGAGCAGCGTGTGCTCCAAAGCCATCTATGGAAAGGATGCCCCCCCAGCCCTGCCCACTGCCGACATTCTTCTATGCTAGTTTCAGACTTTTAATTCTATGCCTTCCTTGTCAGGATTGACTGGGGCAGGTGGATGGAAAGGAAGATGGCGGGGGGTGGGGCGTCTCCCAGGCCCCAGGAGAGTTAGCGAAAGTTGGGGGAGCCATTGCCGTGGCTTACAAATATCCCCCAAACAGATGGGGTTAGTATTTGATTGGGAGGAAGGTTGGCTGAAGAGGAGAAGAGCAAAAATAAAAGTAGGAGCTGACACTCTCATGGCAGGTCCCGGGGGAAGGGCTGGCACCTGCGCGTGGACAGTGCCTGCCACCATCTCTCAGGCCTCCCTCAGTTTTTATAGTGCTGAGAGCCCCATCATTTGTGCTCGCAGGTAAGAGCAGCTCCAACAAGGCTGCCATCTCGTCTGGAACCAGGATCACAGCAGGAAATGGGCCAGGGCTGCCAGTCCCCTGAACTCAGCTCCAGGAAGGAAGAATAAGTATAAATCACCCAAATTTATAAAAGTTTCATAATATCAAAAGATCCCAATCACCTCCACCCAAGCCACTATCTTGCTCTCCAGACTGCTGGATTAAAAAATCCATCATCCCATGCTAATGTAGGAGAAGGCAGAGCTTGGGCCTGGATCCAATCCACAAGGAAAGACTACACAGTTGAGACCATTGCTCACTTGCCTGTCTTTTCTATGGAGCCATGAGTATCTAGGGGCAGAGTCCGTGATGTGTTCACTTAGCATTACCCACCGGAAGCATCTCATCAGTGCTTAGGGAATGGATGTGCTCTCAAAGCTACAGTCCTGGTACCACCACCGAGTTTCTGTTCTGGTCAATGTTAACATAATTACCATGAAATCATCGGGACATGAGGCTGGACCACATTGTGTAGCTCCTACCTGCATCCTTGACATTTACAAGGCAGGACAAATTAAGTTGGGGTGAAAAGGCTTCAGAAAACGTTGGATCAGTAAGTGCTGGAGGGTTGCTTACAAACCACTGAGTCCAAAGACCTCATTTTAGATGTGAGGCAGCCATGGCCNCACCGAGTTTCTGTTCTGGTCAATGTTAACATAATTACCATGAAATCATCGGGACATGAGGCTGGACCACATTGTGTAGCTCCTACCTGCATCCTTGACATTTACAAGGCAGGACAAATTAAGTTGGGGTGAAAAGGCTTCAGAAAACGTTGGATCAGTAAGTGCTGGAGGGTTGCTTACAAACCACTGAGTCCAAAGACCTCATTTTAGATGTGAGGCAGCCATGGCCCGAGAGGCATGTGAATGTCATTTTCTTTGCCCTGCCTTCCTGAGGCTGGGTCCAGTGTGCACCGCTTACAAACCACTGAGTCCAAAGACCTCATTTTAGATGTGAGGCAGCCATGGCTCGAGAGGCATGTGAATGTCATTTTCTTTGCCCTGCCTTCCTGAGGCTGGGTCCAGTGTGCACCCACGCCTGATACAGCCTGGGGTGCGGAGCCCTGTGGTCAGTCTGTCTTAGGCTGCAGTGGCTTCCGCAGCTTGGGCTGCTGCCTGGCATGGCCCCTGCTCCCCTTGCCCCCCGCCATCCCCCACTGCCAAGTGGAGCAAAGGAAGATTTCAGCCATGAGGCCCTATGCCCAGGTGACTGGAGACCCAGAGTCACCAGATGTGAGGGCCAGTGGGGGCGGAGGGGGCAGTCAGTACAAGGGGAAAGACACAGCAGGGCTTACTCCAGAATACTTCACCCTCCAACGAACATGCTCTGGGCTGGAGGAAAAGCCCACAGAAGTTGAGCTGGACTTCTCTTGTATTACCTTCTGGTGCCACCCCTACCTGCTCCCACCCCTGCTGACTGCCATAAAGCCTGCACCCCCCAGCACGGGTAGGACCCAGGGCCAGGATGCTGGGTGAGGAGGCCACAGTGCTGACCACAGGTGCTGTTCCAGAGGCAGAGGCAGAGGCGGAGGACCTAGATGCCCTGGCAATGTCAAAGAGGAGAAGCCAGCAAGGACCTCCCTAACCCATCGAGTGTGACTTAGAAATGGCTCCTCAGAAGAAACAGCAGGCCTGGGCACCACGAGAGGTGCCTTCGTCTCTGGACAAGGGAAGGCTTGGTTCTGTGCACTATGAGGAACACAAGTAGACAGATGGTCAGGCCATGGGAAAATAGGGTTGGCCTCATTCCTGGGCATAACACACGTTTCCGCCAGAGGTCCCTGTCACTGTCAGCAACCTGTTGGTCACGAAGGCAGGTCTCAGCCACACGGAAGTGGAGCTGATGGGATTCCTCCTCCTCCAGTAGCACTGCCTCACCAGGGACCAGTCAGCTTGGGGCCCAGCAGGGCTGGGTGGCACCCCAGCTTGTCCGCCCTGAGCTGCCCTGCCCTGCCAGTATTGCTCATGGCAGAACGACACCCAGGTCCAGGGAGCAGGTTCTCTGAGGCCTGAAGAGAAGGGGAGGGACAGCCGAGAGGGGGAGGCAGGCACATTGGCAGGCGGGAATCCCGCGGTGCGACATCAACGACGCACCATCTCCCGATAACCCTACGGTCAGGGCTCCTGCAAGTGAACTCTTTCCACCAGGCTCTCAAATAACAGCTGGACCTTCACTGTGTCATGCATGGTAATATCCAGTCCTCCCAGACCGGAAACCTGGATGTCACCTTCATCTCCAGCACAACCCGTTGACATGTCCTGCCGGCCACCCCTCCCCAGCCCCTTCACAGCTGCGTTCGCCAGAACCTGCACACCCTGCCCACTCCCTCCAGAGGAGGCCAGCCTCGGCTGCCAGTCACTGAAGTGTCTGCACACCTTCATGATTGGTCTCCAGGCTCAACCCTTCCAGTCCATTCCATGTACCTCTGACAACCGACTCACCCCCGGCACCGTCAGCACCTGCTACTTCCCAGCTCACAAAAAAAACCTTCCACAGCTCCCCATTGCCTACAGATTAAAGTCCAAACTCTCTAACTTGGTGTGGAAGACCAGACCCTGGTGGCCCACCACCTTTCTCTTTAGTCTTGTCCCTCCCTCCTCTTGCACACATGCCTGTCATCCCGTCACGGTTTCTGATCCTTTCAGGCACACCCCGCATTCAGTTACCTAATTTGTAAGCTCTCCCCATTACAGAATCCAGTTTCACTCACATTCCCACTGAATCCCCCTCCACAGTGAAGGCCTGCTCCCCTCCCCTGGACTCTCCTGCCTGGCTATCTTTAGGGATCTTACAAACGGATTAGTTTCTTTTTGCTGCATGGTAAGGATGCCTGTATTTGTGCCTCTTTCTCTCCAAAGACACTGTAAATTCCTTGAGGGCATGGATTGTGTTTTCCAGCTCTCAGAAGCCTCAGCTTTGAACAAAGGGCTGGGGGACTGTGCTTGCTGCTGGCTTGTGGGTCTAAGACTCTCCCTCCTGTGACTCCCAGGATCAGGTCTAGGGGAGTCATGACGTTCAACTAGAGAGCTACACGCTCAACGCATCAAGTGTGGGCTAGAAAAACCCTGGGCTGAGATGAAATGAGCAGGGAGAAAGGAAGAGAGGAAGGGAGAGAGCCAAGAGCTGGCCCTTTGTACTATTGAAGGAAAAGGGGAACTCTCTGTACCCATCAACAGGGAATACCAACATTGTCCTGGCCCTGGGGGACATATCAAGGGGCTGCAGATCAGTGGGGTTGGGGCTGGGAATCGTGTTGTGAACATGACAAATGTAAACATCAACAGATTTTGAGCTACACGAACGTCACGAGCAACACAGAGCAACCTTTATCATCCAGAGAGGAATGGAGAGAATGTGGGTGTGGGAGTGGTGGCTTTGAGATGAGGGGCAGAAGCCTGCAGATTTCTCCTGTCAAAACTAGAAGACTCTGTCAAGTGATCACCAGAGCCTTACCCTTCCCAAGCTAGAACTTAATGCCATCTCAGATGTCTCCAAACGCACACATCAGGGGTGTGGGTCATGAGCCACCCTCCGCTGCATTCTCAGGGATGGTCCCTGCTATGGAAAGGGTTTTCTAGATGGAGAAGAGGGGGCTGGGATCTGAAAGATGGGTCCTCTGCAAAGGCTGGTGCCCAGGTCTGCACAGGCTGTGGTGCCAGCCAATCCTTGTCCTGGGGATGCGGACAGCACCAGCCCCCACCCAGGAGCAGGCTCTGACCTCCGCCTTTCCTCTCCCATGGAATGTCTTCTTCCTGTCCATTACCTTCCCACCAGAGCAACCTTGGGTACCCCAGGCCCAGCCCTTGTTCGCCCCATAATTTTGTAAATGCTGGGAAGAGAGAAGAGGTGTGTGGGAGGACCAGGAATGAGATTCAGAGAAGACAGCCACAGAAAGGGACCTGGGCAGAGCCCTGCCGTGCCCGGCCTGCCCTCCTGAGGTTCTGCTGGGAGCAAAACCTACAGAGCACAGGTCCAGATTCCTGGAAGCCTCCTAGAGGGAGGGGGAGGAGAGGGCCCTCTCCAATTGGTTCAAATTTGAAGCTTTCCTCAGTATCCCTTGAGAATAAAAGTCTGCCGGAGTGCAGGGCCAAGGGGTCGCAAACCATTAGTGGGCTGTGAAATCAATTTAGTGGTTTACAGCCAGCACTGTAAAACAGCAGATTGAGAACAAAAACCTCAGGGCATCACTTACAAAAAAGGTGTTTTGGGTTTGGTTTTTCAGTTACATGCCCATCTATCCACATGTATGCCTATACCTGTATTATATCTAAATATCCGCCAAGTTTAACAACTTTATTTCCCACTCTAGTTTTGTGGTCAAAAAAGTTTGAAAGACATGGGTCTGGGCAAGAGCATCGTTGCTGGGCTTGGCTGGCCCTGGTGGAGTACAGGAGGACCAAGCCATTGGGGAGGAAAGTCAGAACTGAGGCTCAGGGCCTGTCTTGGTTTCATGGACCTGACAGCCTTTTCAGGTCCCTCCTGGAATTAGGTGACCACTTCGTAGGGCCCCTGGGTGGGAAGGACTGTTAGGGGAAACCTCCTTTTCAGGACCCTACACATGTTTCTAGCTGTCTAAATAATGTGGCTCTTCATTGCTGTGGTACCTCCCACATTAGCTTCTGAGATGTGCAGACTGGAAAAGACAGCCTGGCAGAATGTGGGAGAACTGGATAGCGGTTAGGCAGAATGGGAAGAGAGGACTTTGTTAGCACATGTCAGCAGCTTCCGGGGCAGGCTGATGTTTGAGCTTGGGGGTGGGCAGGACAGGCACTTGTTCTTGCTAAAGCATGAAATCCAAGATCCCCTGGAAGAGTTGGAGGTGCCAGGGTTGGGCTCTCTTCCCAGCAGATCAAAGTGCCCAACTGGAAGAGCACTAGAGAAAGCACATGGTCCTGGGGAGGGGGCAGCTCCTGCTCAGTTCCTCAGTCACAGTGGCCACTTCTGCTAGCTATGAGCTGCATCAGAGAAAGAGAAAAGGGCATAAGGAATGCTCCACAAATCACTGAGGGTTACAGAATAGCATCCAGAATGCTATGAGAGAGGGGAAAGGACGTGAATGTGCGTGGGTGTACACATGATGCTCCCGTGTGGTGCCTAGTGGTGACAGTATTTGGCTGGGAGGAAGCACAGGGACATTCCCGGGCCAGACCAGTAGGCATGCTCACCCAGAGAGGTGGCACATTTTACTAAGGAAAACTTTGCAGAGTATCTAACACACGGCCTTGAATATACTATGTGTTTAGTTTTGTTAGAGGAGTGATTTTACCAAAGATTTCAGATTTATTTGTACTCATCAATCACTGTAGAATCCAGGAAGAGGGCCGCTCAGAGGGGTGTCTGTCCCTGTGCTGTGGGCAGCATGCAGAGTCACTGAAATTGGGACTCTCATGTTAAATGGAAGCTCTGGCATTTGAAGCTTAGGGTTCATTGTTCTTTGCTTTTTTCAAAATCCCTTTTACTTCCCCCCACTGATAGCCAGCCTTCCCCATACCTGTTCTCCCCGTCCCCGCATGTGGACTTCAGTTTGCTCCTGTTTGGGAATAGGAAGAAATGATCCTGACTCAGGGATTCATTGCTGAGCTCAGGTGAGAGAGCAAAGGCTGCCTGTAACTTGTCATTGTCATTATCTCTGAAGACACCTGTAAGCAACAGTGGACTGCACGATAGTGGCCACCCTCACAGCTCTTTCTGCAAGCACTGGCCATGCCTCACTGGCTAGCACTGTGCCTAGGTGAAGGGACCTGGGAAGGGGTGAGACCAGAACCTTTGGCCTCTAGGAGGCTCTATCTTGGTGGGGAAAGCATGGAAACAGAGACATGCAATAGAAGACAGTGATGGCCGGGATGACATTAAGTACTAGTGTCTGAAACAGAAATTCACCGCTATTGTTGCTTTAAAATGGGGTGCATTTTGCAGATTTAACTTCTTGATTAATGGGGAGAACTTCGGAGACCCTTGGAAGCATACTTCCAGATGCTTCAACTCTCAGTGTGGACTTGAGTCAACTAAACTATTCCTTATGAGCAAAGATTTCCAAGGAAGGCTGGTAAAATGGGTAATCACAACAGTAGTTCAATGGCGACACAGTGGCTCTTTTTAAAATAAATTTTATTTTATAAAAATTTGAGACAACAGGCCTGCCATGTCTTACTCTGCTAGTAGGTGGTAAGTACTAAAAGACTCAACCAGAATTCCTAATTAATGATTCGTGTTTGCATTCCCCAATTCTTCATTGAGGTGCCCCAGGGCACTGTAACAAACTCACAGGAGTGCCACAGAATATTTAAAAATTTTCCAAGTGACCACAGTGACATCTGTCAGACACCACGCTATTAAGTTGTTTGGACATAACTACCTACTAATAGAACTGCCAGCTATTTCTTTTAGCCTAGGGGCACTGCAAATCATTTCTGAAGCACTAAGGGCATCCTGGGCTGGAGAATGTCTGCCATGAACTTGATCTTGATTCACAGTAAACACCTAGAGTTCAGCCCCAGAGGCAGCCATAACTCTTGCCTTTTGAGGAAGGAAACAGCTGGGTAGCTCAGAGACTTTGTGTTTTCACCACTGGGTGGGCCCCCAACTGACACACAAGTTGGCAGATTTGCCTCTAGGGCCATCAGGAAACAGGTGGCCTCACCTCCACCTTCTTGACCTTGTCCCTTTCTCCCTTGCAGGCCAACAGCCTGGATCTCAGCTACCCCTTTCCACCCACTAGCTTTCCTATGCAGGCCCTGATGTGGCCTGTCCCACCTCTGTGCCCTGCCTGTGACTGTGGGTTTGCTGTCCCCAGGCTTCACTGCTCCACCGTTGCCTTCAACTGCCATCGGAATTTTCTCTTGTTAAAATTCTCAGCAGTTGGTGTCCTGATTCTGCAGCCAGGGGAACCTGTCTCAGGCCCTGAGGACCAGATCAGAGCTTTCTATGGGGACCCAGCAGCTAGTACAGTAGAAACTCCCTGTGAATATGTGATAAATCCATTTAATAACTTTAGTCGCATCTCTTCCTGACAGATCAAAGTACCCAACTGGAAGAGCACTGGAGAAAGCACAGGGGTTACCTGCCTTACAATTTTCTGGGTCCTCTTACTGCTTTTGCTGAAGAAAAACTTGAGGTGACAGCCAGTAGGGGAACTTGACGGGAAATCGGAATAACAGAACAATGGCGACACAGTGGCTGGGGGACGTTGGCCCTGATGTGGCCATTCTCCTGCCCCCTGGTCTAGCCCGTCCTTGGCCATGGCTCTTGTGTCCTTCCAGGCTGGCAGCTGAGTGCACGCAGCCCATAGAGATGGGGCAGGGCTGGATGAGGATTTAGGTGCTGGCTTGAATAAGCCTTTTTCCCTTCTCATGGCAACAGGGAGGGGAAACTAACATCCCCAAGGCTGAGGTGCCCATGTCCCTTGCCCCCTGGGGCCTGCCTCCCAGGGCTGCTGGACTCCTGTTCTGGTGATTCACTGCGTGTGTGGGGGAGAGGGCGTGGTTGGCAGTGGGGCTGGGGAAGAGGCCGCCCCTGCTTTGAACACCCCCATATTCCTCAGTGTTGCCACCTACCCTGTATCAACACCTTAGACGGCATTTTAAGATGGGAAAAAGCCCTGCTTTTTAGCAACATAAAAATACAAGATAAGATTTAAAACCTACGATTTAAAGCCTTTGGTGAATGAGGTTTAGGACACAGAGCCTTCCTCTTCTGACTCCCCCATTAGGTCTGGGTACCTTAGGAGGGGGTCTCCACCAGAGAGCCCAGGGCCCCTCTCTCCTGGGGGACCTAGTCCTTGCAGACCAACTCCGTGCCCCTGGGGAGGAGTCGAGGCTGGCCTGGTTTCCTTGCAGGGTTGGGCTGAGCCACAGGCAAAGGATATACCTGAGCAGCCCTGGGCAGCAACTCCTCCTCCTCCCAAAGCAACTTCTACAAACGGCTTCCACTCAGTCTTGCAATGTGTTCAGACCTAAGAAATAGCTCCACCGACTGAGCCAGTTTTCTGCTGGGCTCTCTCTCTGGTGGAAGCAGCTGTCAGTTCATTTTGCGAGGTGCCTGCGCTGGCCAGGCGTTGTGCTAAGAGCTGAAACTGCGGTGATGAATTATTCCGCATGGTTGTCTTAGAGGGGCTGGTGGTTGATTTGGGTGAAAAGCACAAGTGGGTTAGTAACTTCGGGGTGACTAAGTAAGCCCTCTGCTCTGGCCATGACAGAATCACAGCGGAGAGGAGGGCCACCCATCCAGGGCTAGTGTTTCTGAGAAAGTTCTGGAGCAGGGAGAGTCCGAGCTGAACCCCGATGAGGAAAGGCCTTAGCCAGGCCAGGAGTGGGCTGTGAGATAATCAGAGGGTCGGGGTGGGGAGCCCAGCCTGGGAGAATGTTACCAGACTCAGGTCCGGCTGCCCGCCCCCTTGAGAAGGAAAGAGAAAACCTCAGAAGTCAAATGGTGGGTGTTAGAAAAGCAGATGTATTCCGCTGAAGCAGATGGTAGGCTACCCCATCTCAAAGATTTACATTTACTGAGGGGGTTTTTAAAGGAAGGGTTGAGTGAATGGAATGTGGGAGGTGAAAAGCAGGAGATGCGAGTTACGAGGGGTCCGTTTCTATGGCTCAGGCACAAGGTCTTGCCAAGGCCTCGTCTGGTTTCTGTTCTCATCTTCACTGTTATCCCAGGACCCTGCAGGATTTTGATTTGCGCTGGTGTACTTGGCTGGTGCCCAAGGTCAGCTTCAGTCATTTGGCCTTGATCATTTCTCAAAACTCTGCAAGTCTCAAAAAAAGAACTATTAGCTTTGCAAAGTGCTAATTAGCTTCTCAGCCTTATTTTCCTACTTAGCAAATGAATTAAGAAAGTCAGGGGATGGGAAGCAAGAGTGGAGAGAAAAGAACTGTCCTTTCTAAAATCCTTGCCAGCCCTGCAGCCCAGGCAGCTGTAGGTCCCAACATGGTTTTAGTCCTGCTCACTCCAACAAGAAGACACACAGAGGTGTGACCTAGCACTGGTGGGGAAATTGGGGGAACTGAGTATTGAGGAAACTAGTGGAGGGTGGGCTTGCAGAGGGAAAGGGGGACAGGTGATGAGGGGCTTGTCCTACCCTGGATTTTATCCCATAGAGTCTGGTGAGCTGTTAGGCGGCGAGAGGATCAGACCAGTGTTTTGGATGGAGCTTGCAGGTCACAGTCTGCAGGAGACAGATCTAAGTGACGGCAAGAGTGGGGACAGGAGAGGAGGTCACTGCAATAGAGCAGGCAAGAGAGAAAAGCCAAAATGAGGGGGAAGTGGGGGCTTGAGCAGAGGAGGCAGCTGACAGCATGTGTGGGGGTGGCCCTGGATGGATGCCACCAACTAAGAAAGGAACAGAGTTGGGAGGTGGGGTGGTAATGACGCACTTCTTGTGGCCTCAGGGGAGGTGGAAGGGGAGGTGTCTGTGGCTTCTGGCCCGGTGGGCTGTTGGACATCAGCCTTCACTGGCTTCCGAAGCAAGAGTGGATGAGATAGCCCAGGGCTGGTGAAAGGAGCCATGGGGGAGGGTGGATTCTTGAAGACTTACGTATAAGCAATGGGCAGAGGAGGGTCGGGGTGTGGGGGTACCTGGGAGACTCAGCAGAGAATCTGGGGAGCGCAAGAAGAGGGCTGTCTCCTGTGTGCCTCAGGAGCCGTCGCCTCCTCTCTCCTTCTCTCCCACCAGCCTGTGAATGAGCTCCTTGAGGGCTGTGATGTGACGTTAGGGGTCAATGTCCCCCTAGGGTGCGGAACACTATGTCTGACACATAGTAGGTGCTAAATCAGTGTTTGTTGGACATACTGAACACAAGTACAGGAAAAACAAAAGTAAGAGTGGGACTGGAAACACCCAGCGGACTTGTCAATGGGAGGAGAGAAAGGGAGGCGGATCATTTGCCAAACCAGTTTCGGGGGAAGGGGAGGTGGGAGTGGAGGCCGGACTTCAGCACCTGGAGGAGGCAGCTCTTTGGGTGGGGTTGGGTACCCTGGGCGGTGAGGAACAGAGGACAGTGAGTCTCTTTTTTCCTTGTAAAAGTTTGTCCAAGACAAAAAAGGAAAGAAATTGCAAAACTCTTGTTCGGAATATGAAGAGGTGGCTGGGAGCTGGGAGGAGGCAGCAGACAGTGGGGAAATCCAAAACTCCTCCCAAAGTTCCCCTTGTGATTCAGGATGGTAGCTTTCCCACAGGGCCCCTCCTCAGATCTGCATCCTCAGGGGGCCCACCAGCACCGGTGTGGTCAGCAGCCCCGACTCTACTAGCAGGCCCACCCTGCCAGTCAAGTCCCCAGCCCAGCAGCAAGCGACGCCCGAAGTGGATCTCGGGCAGCACCAGCCCTGAGGCGCAAAACCCATCCACAGCAGGCCAACCGGGATCTCCCATCCTGATGACAGCAGGCAGCCCAATAATGTGGTCAGACAGCCTTTGGGTCCTGATGGGTCACAGGGCTTCAAACAGCCAGATGAATGCAGGCAGGAAGGGATGCAGCCGCTGACACTGTCACCGCCTCCCGTGTCCTCGGTCACGGGTCTCACTGCTGTGGCAGACAGTTGGATTTGAGCAGAGGAAACAACCTGACTTACTTGCCCCGCCCACTGTGACCTTGAGCCCCATGCACTGTGACCTCCCCTCTTACCCCCTTCCCACTGTGATTGGCACAACCACAAGAGCTGTCCCAAGTCAATGGTAAGGGTGGAGGTTAGGGAGGGTTGGGGACACCCACCAGGGACTCAAAGTACAGAGTCAGACAGTGCCATTTGGCTGCTTAGGGTAAAGCACGTGCCAGCAATAACAGTTTATTGCCCTCATTAATTTGAGATTTTGTAACACAAATGAGAACTCCTGATATCTTCGTCACTTAAAAAGTAAGTTCCATTTGAAAATATCCTTTCTCTTTTTTTCTTCTTATTTTTGTTTGTTTATACAAATATCTGATTTGCAAAAAAAAAAAGTGCATGGGAGGGGTTTTAGCAGTTTAATGAATTTTTAATTGAGGAAGGGTAGTTCGTTAGTCTACTTAAAAATGTTTCTGGGAAATTCACTAGGAACATTAAGCAATAAGATTTGGGTGAGTTTAGCTTCTGTATTCCTACTGCTGCCCAGAAAAGGGGCAGGGCTCTGCAGCCCCCAGGACAGATGAGCACCCCAGCAATATCTGACATTGAAGAGCAATGTTGGATGCCTATGCCTCCCTCCCCCAGCTGAGTCCCAGGGCATCTTGGCCCTGCCTGGAGACTGGGCTAGCTGTGTAGGCTCAAGGAGACTGTGGAGGGTGCCAAACCTACCTCCAGTATTTTTGAAGATAGGGAGAGTGAATAGACTTCCCCTTCCCATACTCCTCAGGGTGGTTCCCTACCAGCCAGGCTTGCTAGAAGAGAGCAGAGAGTGTCAGGGTGCAAGACTGCCCTCCTGGGCTTAGTAGTAAGGGATGTGAGACCTGTTGAGTATTTTGCTGTCAGCCCAAGGAAGAGCAGGAGAGAGTCTGGCTCCAGGACTGTGAGCCTTCTGTCCAGTGTGGCCAGAAGGTGGATAGATCTTCCCACTCCAGCAAGGATTGAGCTCTTAAAGATCTGTGATGCTCCATCCCTGTAGATGGTCCCAGCTCAGTAACTATACCTGGTACATTTCCTGTGTGAAATAAGTACCTTGGGGGCAGACCGTTCTGAATAAAGTTGGGAAAAGAAGTTTTGCATTGCAAAGACTGATGACTGATTGGTTCCCTGGAGGCCCAGGCTACTCTTTATCTATTTTCCAGAGTGAGGACCTGGAATGAAGGAGGTTTCTCCTCTGTCCCTGGAGCCTGGAGATTTTCTTTGGCTCCTTGAGGTAGAAAAGGCTAAGAGGGCAGCTGCCCGGAGCAGCTCTGTGTGCATACAACCTGGCTCCTCTCAGGCTTTCCAGTCTCTTCCTTTGCCCTGCACCTCATCCCTCCAGTGAGCCAGATGGCCTCCCTGCTCCTGACCAGTGGATTGGAATGCATTTGGAGTGGCTGGTGTGATTTTACAATTCGGGCAACTCTTGGTGGCCAAGGTGGCAAACTAGGTTTTGCAGGCTCACCTGGCTCTCAGCCTTGCCCTGTGGGAATGGTAGGCTAAGACCAGCAAGCCATGACCCACTAGGTCTTCCCCTTAGGAGGAAGGGCCAGCTGCCGGTTGAGTTAGCAACTAGTCCATGTCACAGCCTTATAACTGTGTGAAGCCAGGAATCGTCTATGAGCAGAGCTGGGACAGAGCTTCAGTCGGTAAGAGGGGGGATTCCCTCCAGAAGGAGGCACAATCCACCTCTCTCTAGACTCTGACCCATGCCCAGGCTTTGGGGTGAGAGTGTGTGTCCTTGTGCCCTCCGAAGTAGTGCTGCATGATTCTTGATGGTATAAGAGATGTGCCCAGTTAAGAGGGGGAGGCAAAGGGATACCAAGGAAACCTGCTCTTCCCTGAGTCATAAAGCCCAGATCTGGAAAAGTCGGCACCAAAGGGCAAACCTGGAGGGGCAGGCAGAACCTCCGCGTTCACCTTCCCTTTGGGCTTCTCTCAAAAATTCCTGCTTCCACCCTGCCGGCCTCAAGGGGAGCTCCCTCGCTTTGGCTTTTGTGCACTGCTATAGATGGGGGCCAGTCTCTAGATGACTCAGAGTTTCTTTCCTAAAGAAGCTGGGATGGAAAAGAGAAGTAGACAAGACCATTTGATTTACAATACACGGTTACCTGTTTTTGCATGAGGATTGCTGAGGGCTCCCTGCACCGCTTCCTCTCTGACTCCACGTTTGGGAATCCAAATTTAGCTCCTGTCCCTACAGAAGCTCCTTGGAAATTCACATCCTAGAGAGCTGGCCCCAAAGTGCATGGGAGCCTCCACTCTGGGAATTTAGAGTCGCATCTTGCTGCCACTGCTTGCTTGTTCCCCAATTACAAATTCCCATTGATTATCCATTCCAAATATTGGGTTTTTTTCAAGCCCCCAAGTGCATGGGAGCCTCCACTCTGGGAATTTAGAGTCGCATCTTGCTGCCACTGCTTGCTTCTTCCCCAATTACAAATTCCCATTGATTATCCATTCCAAATATTGGGTTTTTTTCAAGCCCCCATTTTTGTTTGAGGAGCCATTTCCATAGACTTCACTTCAGACAGATTCTTTCTTGGTCTCTGTATTAGTTTTCTAGGGTTGCTTTACTAATTACTACAAACTGGGTGGCTTAAAACAACAGAAATTTATTTTCTCACAGTTTGGGAGCCCAAAAGTCCCAAATTAAGGTGGGAACAGGGTTGGCTCCTTCTGGGGGCTCTGAGAGAGAATCTGCTCTGTGCATCGCCCAGTTTCTGGTGGCAGTACTTGGTGTTCCTTGGCTTGTAGATGCATCACTCCAATCTCTGCCTCCATCCTCACATGGTCCTCTCCTCTGTATGTGTCTTTGTGTGTCTCCTCTTATAAAGGACACCAGCCATTGGTTACAGGGTCCACCCTAATCCAGGATAAGCTCATCCTAACTAATCGCATCTGCAAAGACCCAATTTCCAAATAAGGTCGCCTTGTGAGTTTCTGGGGTATTTTGGGGGGTGATGGGGGATTTTGGGGGGTGCCATTAACCCACTCTAGTATCTCTGTTTTCAGACCCTTCCACTTACGCATCCATCCCATGGATCTCACTGGAGTCATTTTTCTCAAACCTCACTTAGCCAGGAGTACCTCCCTCTTGCTCCCAAACTCTTCAATGACATCCCACTGCCGACAGAGTAAAGTCCTATCTCTTTAGCTCAGCTTGAGAAGACTCACCATAGTCTGGTCCCAGCGATCTTTCTACACCCCGTTTGTACACATACCCCCTTCAATCACATGGGAAAGGTCTTCTACACTCTGTAGGAGAGAAGGCCCCTGTTCTCTGTGTCTGCTGCTCAGATGCTCTCCTTCTCAAACACCCATGTCATATTACAGCTCTGCTCTCTCATGAGAATGTTGCCAGCCAGCCCAGGTGGAAGGACTCAGCTCTGCTCCCAGACTCACCCTACCCTCCACTTTGCACCATTCCTCAGTCTGGAACCATATCCTCCACTGGAACTTAAATTTTACCCAAGGACGGTCCTGTGTATTAGACTTCTTCGGGTCCCTGGATTTGACAATGGTGTTTTGAATCATGTAGCTTCATGGTAAATGATCGTGAATGCTGCTGCTGGTGTGAGCGTGCTAGGGGCTGATTTAGGCCTGATGGGTTTAGGACCACCATGTCTGAGTGCATTGACTGAATGACGCCATGCCTATAGCCCCACGATGCCCAAAGCTGATGAAGAGCCCTCTGCTGAGATGAAATGAGGATAAAGGAGAGAACTGTTGCTGCTCTGAGAGTCAAGGGCAGTGGTCTTTCACAGCAAGAGCGAACTGGCAGACTCGCTGTAGGAGAAGCAAATCCTTGAGGCTGGATTCCAAGAGCCACTGAGGTCAGTGGGAAAAGTTGTAACAATATCTGGGGGGAAACCATAGCCCCCATCTTCCCTGGTGGACAACTGGTGAACAGCATGGTTGGCAAGGGGCAGGGACTGGGCGAGGGGTAAAAGAAGAGACATCTAGTCCAATGAACAGGATAGACACCAACACCCTGCATTATCAGCTTTGATAGATGCTCTGAAAACTTGAAAGTAACATGCAAGTTTTTATTCCCATGATTGTTATTAGTACTTTTTGCTGGCTTTTCCTAAGTGGCCATGACAGACCATTGGCAACTGGCTCTTCAAACTCTTTTTGAAAGCCTTGTGTCTCTATAGGGACCCATGAGGAATTAGTTCTTTGGAAGCAGGTTTCTCCTGAACTTTCTCACCTCATGTATTCTGACCTTTCTCTTTGACTATGCCTCAGCCTCATCAAAGCCCCATAGGCATAGCTCTCTGGGATCAAGAAGAGTCCACCCAAGAAGAGTAGAGTTTAAAGAATCAGGGGTGAGAGTTCTGGGTGGATGCTCAAGGTGTGGGCTCCAGGCTGAGCCCACTGCCATGTGACATTCTGTGTTTCGGGCACCAGGTCAAGTTTCTAATCAAAGTGAAAGTCTGAAGCCACCACAGCCCTTCCTTGCTGAGTCTTGGCAATACTCCTTCATGCAGTAGGTTTAGAAACTCAGGCTAAATAAAGAAAGCACCCAGGAAGACTGCCCACCCACTTCTAGGACTGTTGATGGACAGCTTGCAACTGTAGATCTGATCTTGCCTCTGGTTCATAATTGCATGTGTCGTCTCATCTGGCTAGATTCAGAAAGTACCTATCTTATTGCAGAAAAAGGTAACCCTTTGCCCCATTAAAAAACAAAAAAGCATAATTTCTAAGGCATTCCACCTAAAAGGTGTGCCAGTTTGCCTCCTGATATATTGCCAGTTTGGCCATTTTGGCAGTCAATATTCAACAGGAGAGGAGGAATTTAGTTAAGTTTCCTCTGTCAGTAAGTCTTCCGTGCAACATATTTGTTTCCAGGTCTAATGGCAATTCTGCTCAGGTTCAAAAAAATAAGAAACTAGTCAAGTTTGAGTTTGTCCTATCCATCTACATAAAGAACATCCGTGAGTTTAAAATGTCATCTTGAGAATCAGGAAGGGGGAGAGGAGACACAAGGCAATTTTTGCTTGTGATTCTGCTCTTGAGCACAGATTTTTTCTAGGGCTCTCTATCGCTAGAATTTTTCATCCACCTTGAACAAAAGGAAAGTACAAAGAGCATTTAATGCATGTAAGACATGAAAAGATCTTTCAGTGGTTCAGTGTCCCGGCTGGGACTCAGACTTATTATTTAGATTAAAAAGCGACAACAAAGTCTATGCCCAGGCAGGCTCCTCAGCTAGTCTGGTGCGTTGCTTTGCTGTTATGCGGTTGATGCAGACATGGCCAATCAACATCACTCTTCTTGCCCTTTGCCGTTTCCATAGAGGCTGGGCGAACCGCCTGCAGCCTAACTTCTGGAACATCAGGGATTCAAGGCAGTTGCTCTGTGTTTCTTTTCCCGTCTAGACAGTGAATTCCTTGAGGGAAAGGATGGTGTCCATTTGGCACATAAGTAACTGGCACATAAGAATACTCTGAAAAACTTTTGTTTTTTGAATGACAGTGGTTTAAAAACAGCAAGACTGTCTGTAAATACAGGACATTATACTCCCATTTTTGCTCAGAGCATACAAATAGGAGGTGGCACCAGGAATGGGATTCTGACTGTCCAGAGGTGCTGGCATGTGGGGCCCCACGCCTCACAGGCAGAGGAGATGCAACGCTGGGGAGAAGAGGGAAGCCCCGTGAAACTGTGGTGTGCATGCTAGGGATGGAGGGGGAGTTTGTTTCCTAAGGCTACAAGACGAATGGGCTGAAACAACACACATTTATTATCTCACAGTTCTGCAAATCTTTTTGGGCTAAAATAGAAGTGATGGCGGGGATACGTTCCTTCAGGAGTCTCTAGGGGCAAATCATTTTCTTGCCTTTTCTAATTCTAGAGGCCACCCACATCCCTTGGCTCATAGCCCCTTCTTCCATCTTCAATGCCAGCATCTTCAGATCTGTGAGTGGCTTTGACACGGCCCCTCCTGCTTCTCTCTCTCTCACTTATAAGGGCCCTCGTGATTCCAATGGGCTCCCCAGGGTAATCCAGGGTAATTTCCCCATCTTAAGGTTAGCTCATTAGCAACTGAAGTTCCACCTGCAACTTTAATTCCCCCTTGCCA
>NW_007736974.1:43061-58167 GCF_000696425.1 Galeopterus variegatus
GGGTGTGTTGGGTAGGCACACTCACCATGTCCAGACTGAAGGGACAGTGGCCACTGCGTGGAATCAGAGAATGGATTTGACTCATCCGTAAGAAGCTTCTTGTTTTGGCAGAAGCATGAATTCTTAGACGTGCAGGTGCCCAGTCGGGGACACTGAGCTCGGTGACCAAGGGTCCCAAGAGTCTGAAATCCTGGAATTTCTCTCTTAGGAAGTCTATGAAGGGGGAGTTAGTGAGTGAGCCCCAACTGGCTGGCTTACTACTAACAGTGACATTTGCTGCCTGGGAAGTTGCCATAGTATTCTCAGTCTGGATACGATGCTGGACCAAGATCACCCCCCTAGCAAGAAAGAAGGCTTACACTGATGGGTGTCCTTCAAGGAGATGCTGGTGGTTCTGGTATACAGCCCAAATGTAAGGCAGCCATTGATCCAGTAGGCACAACATGAGGTTGCTGGTCAAGGTCAGGGCCAGAGGGGATGATGCAGGAGGACTTATTGCATGAGAGTTCGGCTTGGAAAGAACAAGCCATGTGCTGTGTGAGCAGATGGCCAGGGGAGGGGGGTCAGATCTCATTCATAAAGTCACCTCTGTCCAAGTCACTTCATTCTGCAGAACTGCCTGGTGCTTCACCCTCATTGCTGTATCCAGACCTGGAAGTGGACAAGAACTTGCTGAACTTGGGCTCTGGCTGAGGACACAAGGGCTGAAGACCTTCTTGCTTGGAAAGTGAATTCCTCAGAACTCTGAGATGAATGAAGCCAGTCATGGGAGGAAGATGAGGCTTTGAGGAGAGACAGTTGGGATCACTGAGGAAGGCACCCTCATCCCTGGGGGAGAGTCACGAGGGACCACGGCACATTGTTGGATCATGGAAAAGTCACCTCAGCATAGTACTACAGAGTCCCCCTTCACCCCTGTCAAATAGCACGTGGAAAGGAGAATCCTGACCCCTAGGGTGAACGATGAGAAGAGAAGCAAGGTGTCTATCATCCAGGTGAGAGCCCAAGTTTTGTGGCCAAGGGCCTGGGGGACTTGGGAATCACCAAGACGGAGCTCTTTTTCTTGTAAGTGAAAATCTTTGGCACAGTATTCCTGACCAATAGCTAATGTTCTCTGAGAGATGCAGAGCTTAAGACCCTGAAAAGGCAAAGGGGCTTTGTAGGAAGATTTGTAAGGATGAACTTGGGGAGAACATGCTAGAACAGACCAGAGATTCAGATGAAGCTGAGCACTGTTGTTCTGGTGGTTGAGGTGGGGGTGGGGGTGACATGGAGGGGGAGTGAACAGGTTGGGTGGGAAAGAGCAGAAAAGCTGGGCTGTTGTGTTTCTGAGGAGACCCAATACTACCGAGGAAGAATGGGGGGACATATGTTTGGTGGAAATGACCCCCGGATGGGCAGTGACAACTGAGCCATTCACTGAGCACTGAAGATGGTGTCCCCGCTGTTAGGCAATTATGTTTTAGCCAATGTCTAAGATGGCAGTGGGTGGACGGGAGGGACACCCAAAATGGCTGCAGAGAATTTCAGGTCCCCAGAACAGCACTTTTTCCGAGAATCACAAAAACACCCTCCCGCTTCTTCCTCACCACCACATCCCCTTCCTGCACGCACAAATTTCTCCACCTATAGAAAAATCCCAGCTCAGCTTAAACCCCGCTCACTTCCCTCCCCTTCCTTCTCAGCCAATAGGAACAGTCCAGCTCAGCCTAACTGGATATAAAAGGCCCTCCCCGGCTCTCCCTGCCGCTGCTCCCACTCTCGAGAGCGCAGCCCACTTGTTCACTTTGCCTGGCAAAGACACTTTGGTTGAGTCCCTGTCTCCTGGTGTGTTTTATTTTTGTGCTCAGGCCTGGGCTTTTCCTTTCACTCACCCCAACAGTAGTGCTAAGACTCTGCCGGCCCTGGGTAGGAGAGGGGCCTCATGTGCTTGGTCTGAACCTACAGCCATAGACAGGAAGGCAGGGCACCTGCATCTCCCAAGCAAGAGTCAATTCAGAAGCATGGCAGCTGCTGCCCCTGGGAAGCTTCCGGCTCATTCCTTCCAGGGCCTTCCACAGGCTGCACGATCACGGCTGCGTGAGGTGAGCCCTCCAGTGCACAGTGGAAAGGGAGCCATAAAGGCAGGGAAGACTGTGGCTGTTCGTGCAGCTGGGCTGGATGTGACCCTACAGCCTCTGGGGACTCTACTGCCCTCTGAAACCCTCAAGGACTGGGTGGCATCTGCCAGGTACCTTGCTGGGCCCTGGGCTCTCGTGCCAAGTTTCTGGTGTGGGAAGGCTAAAAGTTGAGGATTTCTTTTAAGAATTCAGCATTCAGCTGGAAAATGTAAAATGACCTATGATGCCTCTTTCTTCTTTTGGGGGGCTCCTGACAGCTTCTGATACGTACAGACTGGAAGAGGAGAATCTCACGGAAATGGAGGGAGAAGCCAGAGTAACATCTTTGGGCCCGAAACAAGGCCGGGGGAGCAGCCTCTGAGATCCCTTTCCTAGTGGATGAGAACTGAAGTGTCCTGGGGAGTCCATGCAAGAAAGCTCAGGCTTTCTGGGGAATCTGGGAAAGAGGCAGCTCCTTAAGGACTGATGAGCTCGTCTATATTGGGCAAGTTTGTGTTTCTCAGAGAGACCCTGGTGTTCTGTCTGCGTTATTGCAAGAGGAGTGAAAACTGAGCTGTGAGCACAGAAAGTCCCTGCAGGCTCTGGAGCAAAGAGAGCCCCTAAAAGTACATGGTCAGAGTCAGGCCTTTCTCAGGGCTAGAGAGGGCCTGGCTGAAAAATCCCAGCAGTCAGCATTGCATTATCAAGTCATCTGTGGTTTACTCAAGAACTTATGAAAAATGGAATCCATTTATCCTAGTCAGCTCAGGCTGCTATAACAAGTACCATAGACGCACAAGCGTATAAACAACAGAAATCTATTTCTCACAGTTCTGGGAAGCTGGAAGTCTTGAAATCAGGGGGCCAACATGGTTGGGTACTGGTGAGGGCCCTCCTCTGGGTTGCAAACTGCCGACATCTCATCATACCCTCACGTGGCAGGAAGAGTGAGTGAGCTCTCAGGGCACATTTATGAGGGCTCTACCTTCATGATCTAAATACCTCCCAAAGTCCTCACCTCCTAAAAATGTCACATGGGGGATTAAGTTTCAACATAGGAATTCTGGGGCCACACACACGTTTGGTCCATAGCACCATGTCTGGAATTGCTAATTCTACACCGCTGGTTAGGTTTCCGTTTTGATCCAGCCAGCACAGGAGTTTGATAATGGGTGTTGGGTGATGTGTTTGAAAATGTGCTATGACAAGGCTATCATCATTATTTTAAAATTATATAATGTATCTAATGGACTGTTCTTCTAGATGATTTCAGCATGAGTTGTTAGGGTCTGTACCATCAGTATTGCCTGTCCCTACATTAAACCTGTGAACTCACTTTGGAAGTAAAGTCATCATTGTTGGATCTAGTTTTTTGATTAAGAGCAGCATGTACAGAAAGGCAGGAGAGGGCAGTGGTGATGTACGTGGAGTATGGAGGCCCACCGCTGGGGTTTGGTCTCTGTTTTGCCTCTCAGTGTGACTTCGGGCAAGCTCCTTAGCCCTCTGTCCTTCACTTGCCTTATCTGTAAAATGGAGATAAAAATAGCACCTTACTCATTTGGTTATTGTGAAGATTGAATGAGTTGACAGATATACACACCCATACTTGGCATATACCAGGGACTCAAATGTTAGCTATTATGATCTTTTCATTATTTCAGTTCTTAAAAAATGTATTTCATTCATGCGGATTTTGTAAATATTTTTTGGAGGAAAATTTAGTTCTTCCTTTCCCTGTCCTGACAGCATGCACAGGAAAGAAGATGGTTTATGTTTTGGGACAGATGATTCTGGAAATACATTAGGAATATAGTAAATGGGAATAGAATCTTCCAGTATCATTAACCTACATCCAGCATCAAACTCTGCCCCCTTTATAACAGTGTGGGCTCAGCAAATGGTTGGCAAATAATTTTGGTACATTCACGAAATTATTTTTTGTTGTTTCTAGGTCCAGAGTCCAGGAAAATGTCGTTGGAAAGTAGCCAGGATGGAGATTGCACTGTGTCCCTTCCTCTATGTCCTGGTATTTTTTGGAGCAGAGAAGCTGGCATTTAAAAAGAAAAAAAAAAAAAATGAAGATTTTTAAAGCCACACTGGATTGTTTTCGTTTTCTTTCAAAATCTTCTTTACATTTTCTCTAGTAGAGGCCTTCCTGGTTTCCTGTCGACAATGAAGAGTGAGAGAAAGAGGTCAAGGCGTCCATTGCAGCCTTTGGGTTTTGTCTCCCTAGCTGGCCATGTGACTTTTTTTTACCAGCAATAAGCTCGCACTAAACAAATGACTCAAAGGTCCGAAAGTTGGCACGAGGATTGGAAGCTTTATTTAGATAACTGGCAACTAGAGGAAGATCAGGCTAAAATCATCCCGCTCTCTGATGCTTGTTCTGGAGTTTATAAAGAGGAAGAGACGGGAAGGTGAGGTAGGGGTTTTGTTCTGCAGGCAAAGGGGGAGGCTGGTCAGGGGATCAGCAGAGGGTCTGGGTCAGATATCAGGGTCCCAGGATGAACTGGGTGCTTTAGGGTCCTGGGGTCTGCAGTTGGTGGACTGGCCAGCTTCAAACCCTTGATGTCATATTGGGGTGGAGTCATTATCTCCTAGGAGTGCACAAAGACAATAACCTCAGTCAAGCATCACTGGAACATAAAAATACTTGACTCCTACCTCTAACTAATGTGGATGCAATTTTCCTCTAAGCAAGAAGGTGAGTTAATAATCAGCTGGGGTGCTGTGATTTTCTCATGGAATTTCTTTGTTTGCAGTTGGTTAGGAAAGGTAAGGAAAACAAGAAAACTTAGTTTCAATTCTTAGTTGTAGGTGCACAACATCTACTGTAAATAAACATAAGAGGGTGTAATGGGAGATAAACAGAAGTAAACTTTCAAGAAGGATCCTTTTGGGGCATGATTTCATCCCTGGGCAGTTTTAGCCTTATGGTCAGTTTCTCTATTCCTCTGCTAACCTCAAGGAACTGATGATTGTCAGTTCCTCGGCTTGGAATGACTCTGACTCACTTGAAAGAGGGGAATTGTGAGTCCAGCAGGTCGCTAGTTGTAACAGCGTTGTTCCTAACTTAATGGCTAACTGAAATTTTCTGCATGGTCTTAGTTACCCCAAAGATGGCCATTCTCTGGCTAAGGTCCCTTTCAATTTCTGTCAAAACATTTAATATCTGTTAAAAGGAGAATGATAAAAAATGCTGTAGCTATCTCACTGGTTATTTCTTCCAATGAATGTGATAGCAGCGTATGCAAAAATGGGATAGGAAAGTATGAAAAAGTGGCATATTGGCCTCCATGATAAATAGAACTTGACATCACATATTCTAAAATTTAAAATCTCAGTGAACAAGGCAATCCCTAGTGTTTTATTCCTTCCTCGGGGCAAAGGCTGTGTTGCACTTACACATCTTACATGTTTTACTGGGCCAATACTGTGATCCTGCAGGGGTTGTTGTAACTGACAAAGAAACTTCATTTCTGCAGAGCTTTTAAGATATTTGCATCTAGCAACTCGTTGTATCTCACCCCATGAGAGGGGTGGGGGACATGGTAGAGCAGGCGATCCTTGAGGGCCACCTCCAGGTCCCAACCTGTTATGTCCCCCTCTCCCCACTGCTCCCACACAACCCTCAGCTGCTTTGAGTGACGGGTCGTAGGGAGGTACAGCTCCTGAGCCTTTGATGGCTGAAGGGTGGCATAGCCTTAGGGTCCTGTGCAAACTTCACCAAGAGCCCAGTTGGCCTAGGGATCTCTCTCCCTGGGGTGATAGCACAGGAAACTCCCCAGCAGCGGCTGACACACTTAATTCATTCCATTTCAGGAAGCATAGGCTCTGTGTCTCCAGTGTCAAAAATGGAGTGTGGGCTGGCTGCTGCAAAGAGATAGTGATTGTGGTAACTCCAACTCCACCCCTGGGGTGGCCTGGGACAGAGGCCAAAGGAAGAAGATTGTGAGGGAGAGCAAGAAGGGCTGTGGAAAAGGAAAGCCTGGTTTATTTTTAAGGAGACTAGAGTGAGATTAGAGAAGATAACCCACCCAAATTAAACAAGACAATGTAACCTTGGGGGTAATAATGGCTATTGTTCTTGAGTGCTTATCTACCTGGCACTGGCTAGGTATTCCACCTGGTTATGGGTCTCTCAAGTCACAAACCTCAGTATACATGAAATCCTTTCTATAAGTCACTTTCGATCCAGGGCTCCCATTCCATCCAATAGCAGGAGCTTAGTCAATTCAAGATCATTGAGCCAATCTGGGTTTTCTTTGCATGCCTGGAAACTGGAAACATTTTCTTTCATATCCCATCTCCCTTTCCCCAGGGATTTGCATCTGAGATATGGGGGCCTGAAGAGATGGCATCAAGACATTGGGGGCAGGGAGTGGGAGCAGCTCCAGTCTTGGGCACTAGTTCCCTTGGATGCCAAGGCATCTAGTGGAACTGAAGTTTTCTAGGGCCTGGGGCCTTCTGCCAGCCACGTCTGTCTGTGGCCCTCTCAGCTTCTGTCTCCTGAGCCCCCGTAAGGCTGCAGGCCATGGGACATTTCTGCTTTGTGGCTGCCTTCTGCTTTAAAGCCTGTGGGCAAGTGCCTGGCCTCGCTGCTTTCCCAGGGCCCTCTGAGCCAGCTCCGGCCTCAGAGATGCTGCCAAGTCTGGCTGTCTTGCTTTCCTCCCAGCTTGGGCCCGCCCTGCCCAGCCTGTGGCCCAGATGCAATGCTCCTGGGAAGAGGGGAGCTTTCAGTGAGTCCTTGTCTGGGCCTGCTTTTATGCAGATGTGGCCTCCCAGTCATCCCCAGAGATGCACTCTGCATTTCAGCTTTGACAGCTCTGCCCCAGGGCAGCCAGTGGCCAGTGCCTGGGCCGTGAGGAGGAGCAGTTTAAGACTCATGGACGAGCACATTAAAGTCTTGTCTGTCGCTTACCAAAGCCCACACAGAGGGAGGTGGTTTGTCGCACATCACGAGGTGGTAAATTGTGGAGGTAGGGTTCAAACCTAGGACTTCTTCTCTCCTGAGCTCCTGGCCTGTCCACCCCACCAAGTCCTGATCTTTGCAGTGCATGTGTAGTAGGGGTGTGTTCTCTTTGAGGGGCAATATTGTGATACCTTGATCTTTTCTTCCTTTTCCGGAGCTCTTTTAAAAGTAAAGTTAGTGAATTACATTTAGAGAAAGCAATCCTCCAGACTTTTCTAAGAAGTTTTTTTTAGCATATCTCAAAGGATCCAGAAGTCCCTGACATCCCCAGTCCGCACCCTCATTAAGCCTACTTTTCCTGAAGCAGCAGTGTTCGAATTTATAAATTTCTTACCCAATTCTGTTGTGTCGTGACTTAGTTACTAATTTTCATAGTATCACTTTCTACTCTTCAAATGCATTGTTGGTTGTATTATTAGTTTAATAGGTTTCTGGGGGCTGGACTAGGAACCTTACCATAACTGACTGCAAAATTTCTTTGGGAAAATGTGTTTTGAGTCCCTCATCCAATTAATAGACTTCTTTTTAGAACTGAATCTGACTTTTGGTGGGGAACTTCTCATGCTCTGATACTAAATTTCTAAAAAATTTCTCTCTGGCATACAATCTGAGAAAATGTAATATTTTATTATTTTAGCTTAAGAGTTTTAATCCTGTAATAGTATGTACTTCTGAAAATTATAGGCATAAAGTTTATATAACAGGATGGATTAGTAAGACAAACAGACCAAGAGGAATGGACATCTTCTCCCATCTTCATCCCAGGAAACAGAGGCCAGTATTTGGTTTCTTTAATATATTAATGTCTGTTTCCTTCTTGTACAATTGCTTTTTTTAAGTGATTATTTGTGTACATGTCATAGGGAAGTTTAACAGTTTGAATGAACCTGGGCCCCCCAGTGGGAGGTAGGAGAAGTCTACAAGTGGACAGGCCAAGCTGTAGGCCACAGTGTCTCTAAAGCCTCTGAGGAGACCATGGCTGATGTCTAAGGGGCCTGGGATGGTAAGAAAGGCTAGAAGCAGGCTTGTTAGAAGTGGCATAACCCAAAGAGAGAACTTTCCTCCAGGACTTGGAAAGAGACTGGGGCTACATGGCAAGAGCAGTGCCCCACTGGTTGGACACCGGTGCTTAGCCACATATCTGGAAAATCCAGACTAGTTTGGGATTTTACAGTCTTCTCCAAAATTCCAGGGGCAGTAAATATACTTGATGGGCATAGGTCTCCAAATTCTTTCTTTCCCCATATCCCAGTTGGGTGTAGTAGGCTCTCAATGCACTGCTCTCATGCCCTAGGGCAGTTTTGACCATTTCTGTGCATCCTCCCCATCCTTCTGGTGGCTTTGGTGGGCTGGGAGTTTACATTCCCCCTCTGATGGAGTTTATTCCCCCCAAAACTCATGTGGAAATCTGATTCCCAATGTAGCAGTGTTGGGAGCTGTTTGAGTCATGGGGGCAGATCCCTCATGAATGGATTAATGCTCTCCCTGGTGAATGGAGGTAGTGGGTGTGTTCTTGCTCTATTAGTTCCCAAGAGAGCTGGTTGTTTAAAAAACCCTGGCACCTCCTCTCTCTCTCTTGCTTCCTCTTGATCTGCTTGTCCCCGTGATCTGCTTGTCTCCACTGGCTGCCTGCCGCTTTCCACCATGAATAGAAGCAGCCTGAGGCCCATGCCAAATGCAGCTGTCCCAGAATCGTGAGCCAGATAAACCTCTGTTCTCTATAAATTACCCAGTCTCAGGTAATTTGTGATAGCAAAACAAAACAGACTAATACACCCTCCCAGCCCAGGATCTGACTAACCCCCACCTTTTTTTTTTTTTTGTAAACACCAACCAAGGATTCCATAGAAATACAACCAGCATTGAAAAACTCAAAACTATATGGGAACCCAAACCAGAATGCCAAGTGGTTGTGGGAAAGGGCAGAATGTCTGACCCTTTGACTCAGCCAGCTGCCAAATAAAAACCAACAATGGTGATGGATCAAGTAGATGAGAAACAGCGATTCATGTGAAGCCACAGAGGTGGGGAGGAGGTGTTGCATAGGGAACAGCCAAGGAAGACCACAGGGGCAGGCCAGACCCTGGGCTGGAAGGGCTCCAGCTCCTTTGCCTGTTTCTGGGACAGCTCGGAGGGGGATCTTATACTCCAGAATTGCCCTGTAGGAGCATGCTGAAAGCTGCCCTCTGTGGGCTTTTCCTGAAACTGCTCCTTGCTCGGCTTCTTCCCAGTCTTTGTCCTGCTTGACCCACTTTCTTATGTGGATACAATTTGTAAATAATAAAGTGCTACTGAAGGACCAAATCCAAGAGGAAAAGCTGACAAAAGAAGTGACAAACAGAGATGGAGAAACTAATAGTGAAATGCTTAATAAAGATGCTTTCTTGGGGAGCAATTGGTAGCTGTCCTGACTCCAATCAGGAAGTTATATGGATGGTACTGTTCTAGTTACTGTGTAACAAGCCACTCCAAAACTTAGTGGTTTAGAATAAAAATAATTTATTTTGCTCCAAGTCTAATTTGGGCAGGGCTCAATAGGACAGCTTTGTCTCTGTTCCACATGATATTAGTGGCTGGGGTAGCTCGACTGGGGCTGGAAGATTTCACTTCCGCAATGGCTCCCTCAAATGGCATCAGGTTGGTGCTGCTTTGGTTCCTGTCCACATGGAACTCTCCAAGGGCAGCGTGGGCTTCCTCCAGCATGGCATTTGGGTTCCAAGAGTGAGTATCCCAAGAGTCAGGATGTGGAAGCTGACAGTTTCTTAAGACCTGAGGCTGGAAATGACGTAGCATCACTTCTGCTGTATTTTATTGGTCAAACAGTCACAGAACCGAGATTCATGTGTTGGTTGTGGGGAGGTCAAAGGCTCTGCCTGTCATGTTTTAAAATTTCCAAAGGCATTTTCTATCAAGTTGAGGCAGCTGGAAACCTGAGCGTTATCTTTATCCTCTTCCATTTCCTGCCTCCCTTATGTTTAGTGCACTCCTAAGACCTATTGACTTTTCAGTTATTTTTTTAAAAAGTGGTAAAATACACGTAGCGTAAAAACTATCATTTTAAAGTATGTAATTCAGTGGCATTTAGTACATTCACAATGTTGTGCGACTATCACAACTGTCTAGTTCCAGAACACTTCCATCACTTAAAAATGAAACTCTGTATTTACTAATCATTCACTCCCCTGCCCCCTACGGCTGCACCGCCTTAGCCTCACCTGCCCCGGCACCGCCTTAGCCTCACCTGCCCCTGGCAATGACAAATCTGCTATCTCTATGCATTTGCCTATTCTGTATATTTCATACTAATGGAATCAAACAATACATGGCTTTTTATGTCTGGCTTCTTTCACTTAGCATAGTGTTTGCAAGGTTTATCCATATTGTAATGGTAACAGTATTTCATTCCTCTTTACGGTTGAATTATAGTCCATTGTATGGATATACCACATTTTGTTTGTACATTTACCAGTTGATAAACATTTGAGTTATTTCCACCCTTTGGCTATTTTGAATGGTGCTGCTATGAATATTTGTATAGAAGTTTTTATTTGAACACCTGATTTTAGTTCTTTTGGGCATACACCTAGGTGTGGAGTTGCTGGGTCATGTGGTAAGTCTATGTTTAAGTTATTGAGGAACCACCATACTGTTTCCCACAGTGGCTGCACCATCTCAAATTACCATCAGCAATGTACAAGGGTTCCAATTTCTCCACATCCTCACCAGTACCTGTGAAGTGGGTGTGTGGTAACTCATTGTGATTTTGGTTTGCATCTTTCTACTGATTAATGATGTTGAGCATCTTTTCATGTGCATATGGGTCATTCATATATCTTTTTTTGAGAAATGTTTGTCATTTTCCCATTTTTAATTGGGTTAGTCTTTTTGTTGTTGAGCTATAAGATTTTTTTATGTGTTTTGGACACTAGATAATTATCAGATATATGATTTAAGAATATTTTTTCCCATTATGTGGGTTGTCTTTTTACTGTCCTTATAGTGTTCTTTGAAGCACAGTTTTAATTTGATGGAGTCTATTTTTTTTCTTTTTTTACTTACGCTTTTGATGTCATATCTAAGAATCTATTGCCAAATCTAAAGACATGAAGATTTGCTACTTCAAAGAGTTTTATAGTTTTAGCTCTTATTTTTAGGTCTCTGGTCCTTTTTGAGTTAATTTTTATACATGGTGTGAAGTAAGGGTCCAGCTTCATTCTTTCACATGTGCATATTCAGTTGTCCCAACACCATTTACTGAAAAGATGACTCTTTCCTCATTAATTGGTCTTGACATCCTTGTCAAAAATCAATTGACCATCCATAGATGTATGGGTTTATTTCTGGACTCAGTTCTATTCCATTGATCTTTGTGTTAGTCTGTTCCTGTTACTTATAACAAAATACCCAAAACTAGGTGATTTATACAGAAAATGAAATTTATTGCTTGCAGTTTCTAAGGCTGGGAAGTCCAAAGTCCTTCTGGTGGTGGTGACAGTGACCCAGGGGTCTCACGTTGCCAGATAATGGAAGCAGAAAGAGCAGAGACTAACTTCCCCATTCATTCTCTTTTTAAAGCCCTTCAACCCATGCCCATGACCACCATTTTTAATCCATTTACTAGGGCATGGTCCTACAATCTAATCACTTCTTCAAGGCCCCACCTTTCAATTACTGTAATGGGATTTCCCACCCTGAGCAGTTTACAGTGGGAATTAAGCCTTACTGAGCTTGCAGGGGCATCCAGTCTACAGCAATCTTTATGCCTATTCTTATGCCAGTACCACACTGTTTTTACTTCTCTAGCATTGTACTAAGTTTTGAAATTGGGAAGTGTGTTTTCTCAGTTTTGTTCTTCTTTTTCAAGACTATTTTGGCTACTTGGGGTTCCTTGTAATTTTATATGAATTTTGGGATCAGCTTTTTCATTTTGGCAAAAAAGGCAATTAAGATTTGGTAAGGATAGCATTGAATTTGTAGATCTCTCTAGAGAATATTGCATGTTAACTATATTAAGTCTTCCAATCCATGAACACATGATATCTTCCCATTTATTTAGGTCTTTAATTTCTTTCAGTAGATTTCAATTCTTGCACCTCCTTGGTTAAATTCATTACTGTTTTATTATTTTTGATGCTATTATAAATGGACTTACTTAATTGTTTTTTCAGATTGTTTATTGCTAGTGTATTGAAGTACAACAGGTTTTTGGATGTTTGTTTACCTTGTATCCTGTAACTTTGCTAAATTCATTTATTAGCTCCAATAGTTTTTTGTGTGTGTGCATGTATTGTTTAGAATTTTCTCTATATAAGATCATGTCATCAACAAATACAGAGAATTTGACTTCTTCCTTTCTAATTTGGATGATTTTTACTCTTTTTTTCTTGCCTAATTGGCCTGCCCAGAACTTACAGTATGATTTTGAATAGAAATAGCAAAGTGGACATCTTTGTCTTTTTCCTGATCTTCTACTAATTTTGGGTTTGATTTGTTCTTGTTTTTCTATTTTCTTGAGGTGTAACATTAGGTTGTTTATTTGAAATCTTCTTTTTTGATGTAGGCATTTATTGCTATAAACTTCTCTCTTAGAACTGATTTTGCTGTATCTCGTAGTTCTGGTATGTTGTGTTTTTGTTTTCATTTGTCTCCAGGAATTTTTAAATTTCCTTTTTAATTTCTTCTTTGACTAATTTGTTGTTTAGGAGCATGTTATTTAATTTATGTATTTGTACAGTTTCCAATGTCCCTTTTGTTATTAATTTCTAGTTTTATTCCACTGTGGTCAGACAAGATAACTTCAATTTAAAAAAAAATTGTTGAGACTTATTTTGTGACCTAACATATGGTCTATTCTAGAGATTGTTCCATGTGCTGTTGAGAAGAATGTGTATTCTGCAGCTGTTGGATGAAATGTTCTATATATGTCCATTAGTTTAAATTGGTCTAGAGTGGAGATTAACACTGAAGTTTTTTGTTTAATTTTCTGTCTGGATGACCTGTTCTTTGGAGAAAGTGGGGTGTTAAAGTCCCCAACTATTATTGTATCTATCTCTCCTATTCGGTTTAATAGTATTTACTTTATATATGTGGATGCTCCAGTGTTGGGTGTGTATATATTTAGAATTGTTATATCCTCTTGTTGAATTGATTTTTTTATTATTATATAATGACCTTCTTCATCTTTTTTAATTTTCTTTGACTGGAAGTTATTTTATCTGATATAAATATTGCTACTTCTGCTCTTTTTTTGGTTTCAATTTGTATGAAATACCTTTTTCTATATCTTCACTTTCAGTCATATGTGTTTTTACAGGTGAAGTGAGTTTCTTGTAGGCAGCATATTGTTGATTTTTGCTTTATAATTCATCCAGCCACTCTGTGTCTTTTAATTGAGGAATTTAATCCATTTATGTTTAGACTTATTGCTGATGTACAAGGACTTGTTACTGCCATTTTGCTACTTTTCTTCTGGCTGTTTTGTAAGGATCTCTTTTCCTTTTTTCTGGTCTTCCCATCTTCCTTTGTGATTAAGTGATTTTCTCTAGTAGTATATTTTGATTTCTCACTATTTTTAGTATGTCTATTATAGTTTTTTGTGCTATGGTTACCATGAGGCTCTCAAAAAACATGATATAGTTAGATTATTTTGAGCTAATAACAACTTAACTTTGGTCACTAAGAAAAAAGAAAAACCAAAGCTGACTCTATGCTTTGAAGTCATTCCTCCCCCATTTTTTGACATTTTGTTGTTTCAGGTTACATCTTTTAATATTGCCTATCTCTTATACTGTTGCTGAATTTGTTATTATCTTACCTTTAGTCTTCAGTGTAAGGATATAAGTAATTTATTTACTATCCTACGACATTGGAGTATTCTGAGATTGCATATGTACTTACTTTACTAGCAAGATTTGTACCTTTAGATGTTTTCTTGTTACATTTTAGCATCATCTTCTTTCAGCTTGAAGAGCTCCCTCCAGCATTTCTTGTAAGGCAGGTCTAGTGTTGATGAATTCCCTTAGCTTTTGTTTGTCTGAGGAAGACTTTATTTCTCTTCTGTATTTGAAGGTTAGTTTTTCTGGATTCATGGTTGACAGTATTTTTTTCTTTAGCACTTTGAGTATATCATCCCACTCTCTCCTGGCATGTAGGGTTTTTACTGAGAAATCCACTGAGAGACATATTGGGCTTTTTTGAATGTTATGGGGTTTTTTTGTTTTGTTTTTTGTTTTTTTTTTTTCTCTTGTTGCTTTTGGTATTCTTTCCTTGTCTTTGGTTTTTGATAATTTGATTATAATGTGACTTGGAGTGTTCCCCTTGAAACTGAATTTAGTAGATGATCTCTGAACTTCCTCTATTTAGATGTTTTCATCTTTCCCCATACATGGGAAAATTTCAGCCACCATTTTCTTAAATGTGCTTTCTAGGTCTTTTCCTTTTTCATCTCTTTGGGTATGCAAATTATGTGGAGGTAATCTTTCCTGAAGTTGTCCCATAATTGCTGCAATTGTATTTCATTTTTTTCTTATTCTTTTTGTTCCTCTGATTGGGTAATTTGATATGCTCTGTCTTTGAGCGAGCTCACTGTTTGTTTCCTCTGTTTGATCAAGTTTACTGTTGGAGCTTTCTATTGAGTTTTCAGTTCAGATAATATATTCCTTATTTCTGGAATTTCTATTATGTTTTAAAAAATTGATTCATTTGTCAAGTTTCTCATTCTGTTCTTGGACTTTTTTCCAAATATCATTTAATTTTTTTATCTGTCTTTCTTTGTGGCTCCCTGAACATTGTCAAGAGGATTATGCTGAATTCTGTATCAGACTTTTCATAAATCTGCTGGTCTTCTGGGTTTATTGCTGGTGCTTTGTTGGCTTATTTTGGTGGTGTCATATTTCTCTGTTCTTTCTCAATATTTGTGTCTCTACATTGATGCCTGTGCATTTGAGGAGAGGCTGCAGGTTTTGTAGGTGTTCTTTGGTAGTGTTAGACCTTTACTGTTCAATATCAGCACTTAGTTTCTGGGCTGCATTTTTTT